>NW_026866444.1:0-205926 GCF_026571515.1 Ruditapes philippinarum | reverse complement strand
GTCTGTATAGAAACCTCAGGGGTTTTAAATTATTTCTAGTAGAGTGAGATAATAGTTTCACCAATAAATACTAAGGATGAAAGACATCGAATTGGTTTGTATTTTAGCAGTGCAGCTTATGATTGTTTCAATCAATGAGCCAAGTTTCTTTTTTAAAACTATATGCCTTAGATCCACACGTTTTATTAAGAATTCAAATACAGAGCACACAAAGAAATATTATTAAGTTATTTCTATTGACTTTACAAGTTTAAACCAATAACATTGAAAGCGATACATAATTAATATTCAGTCTATTAAACTGCAAAAATTCAAAGTTGTATATAATATTATCAAAGAGAATTGTGACATTTTTGCTGTGATATTTCCTCTTATGAGGCTAAGAATGTTATTTTCATTGTACCCTTGCTTAACTGTCCTAAACATGTTTCGTCTTTACGTGAATGATATAAAAAGGATTACATTAACTGCAATGCCTTTAAAATATCAAAAACAGAGAAAATGAATGGACAGTTTGACAGGAAAGTTCAAACTCCTACAAAATAAAATATGGCAGAATATGGTTTTGTTTTGGGTCCTCCTGGGCTCCTTGCCGCGAGTTCTTGTTGCTGTGTGTCGTGTGGGGGTTGCGTTCATTGAACGTCGCCATTCCTTCTTGATCTTGTTTTTCATACTTTTTGCAGTTATGTATGCCACCAGACTGAACCTTGCACTAACTGAATTAAACTTGTTGGTAATAAGACAATGGCAATAAGTCATTAGTGAGACTGTGTTAAGATTTTTCTGATGTGTAGAGGGCATTAAATATCTTTATTTATTTTGCTGTGATCTTCGACGAGAAGCGTTGGTTGGGCATTTATAAAAATAATTGTTTAATTAATATTGGTGTTCTGTTAAAAATTAGTTAGATGTTTTATGAATGAAAATTAAAATGTTTGTAAAGTCATATTTAGTTATCGACAAAAGTACAACACTACTTAATTTACAAGATGTCTGGCGTTGTTGTCGAAGAAAAACATTTTAAGTTGTTTTTTTTTATTTATTTATTTATTTGTGTCTGACCTAGACATATTAATTGTCTGGAATGATAAAGTTCTCTGCGGCTAAACATATTAAGAATGTTTCCTAATGGGGACAATTTTCTAAATATACTATTGAAACATCAATCAAAGTTTCTTGAAATATATGATGGTGGAATTGAAGTAAATAGATTTAGCTTTGTAACAGCCAATATCTTAATAATTTAAATATTTTATTTTGATATGACTTGATCATATAAGCTTGTTTATCATAATTGATCTATTTAAACCTTACATATATTGACTATGTTTCACTTAATATTTGAACTGAAATGTACATGTTGGATGATAAAAAAAGTGCAACGACTGCATGCACCATAGCACCGGCTTGGAGCTGTACTCAATTGTCAAAACATAAAACTGTTGGAATCAATGATCCGAAGGACCAGAAAAATACACTGAATTTAAGTACAAGGCAATATTTAATAGCTAGTCTCATCGCATTTATACCATCTATATAATTGATTGTTATGGAAATTCTCAATGCTTTTCGTATGTGTTTAATATGACTAGGCTATATTGCGCAATTTTCCTGATAGCAATCGTATGTAAATATAGCATCATGTTATTTGATCAATCAAAGATGAGAGAGATAAAGGTCAAGCATATTTTACAGTTTTAATCTTCGAAACTGATACAATATTTATTCTACATCAAATTAAAAAAAATGTTTGTATGGCTAGACTTATTTTTATAATATTTTTCAGGATAGACAAAACAACAAGAGGGGGAAATTACTAGATACCATTTAAACTTATACTTCTCCTGATCAAATATCGAAGTTAATCTATCATTTTATGTAAATGATAGGTTTCAACAACACCATTGAGGGACGTAAAATGTTATCTGCTGGTATATAGACTGATAATATCAGTTTAACATGTTGATGAATTTATTTGTAGACATTTTAAGGATAAATGGAAACACTTTTTACTTTTTCAAACTTGGCTATGGACTCAATTCAAGAGATGACTTGGGTGATAAGTGCGCTGCTTTTCGGCATATAAAGTAGCATTTTGTCACAGTCGATTTCCCGGTCATGATTTCGAGACTTCAGTCAAATTGTCGTGATATCTGAAATAAAGGAAAGTTGAATAAGACGTTAATAACATAAGTGTTACCAATAAGTGTTTGTTTCGTTTGCAATTAAATATTTTATTTAATACGATTAGAAAAAATAAAATAGTGTGCAATTAATGATCATATTAATTCTTTTAGATATAATTAACAATGCATTATATTAGGTAATTCTGGATAATATATTTATAATTGAATTAAATCAGTGATATATTTATCATAAAAGTGAAGTGAACTTTAACAGCATCTATACGATATTTATAACGGACATGTGGTGTTTTTAATCTTTTTTTATTTTTAGAATGTATATACAGAATTACAGATTATATGACTATATTGCGTATTTCCCTAGATTGTAGAACGTAATTATATTATATAACTCTAGAAAATCAGTCGAAGATAAGAGTGATAAAGATAAAACATGATTCTAAACTTTAAATCTTAACAACTGATACAATGTACAATATCTAGTCTTTATTACCAGACTTGTTTTTTTAAGATAGACAAAACAAGAAGTTATGATAACATGACATTTCTAAGTAACACTTCTCCTGTTCAAGTATTCAAATTAATCTATCACTTAATGCAAATGATATGTTTCTACAACACCATGACGGGGTAAAAATATTATCAGACGATATATGGACTGATAGTATCAATATTACAAGTAAACGTGTTTGTTTCTAGACGTATTAAGAAAGAGGAAGAACGTTAAATATCAATAATGTTTTAAAAGTAGAGCGTGGTAGGAACACCCTAACGATAATTGTTGTTACCACTAAAACAGATGTGAAGATAACGTCTGAGATATATTGAGAAGTTATTTCTGTTTCCTGTAATTTACCAAATATTACAAAAAAACACAAAACAGTTTAATGCAAACGAAGATTCAAGATGCGAGTATCTGTTGTAACGTTTACTTAATATCAAACACAGCTCAATTTGATTAAGCACGATACAGATTTTTCTCGGAATGATATTCGCAATTGTATTTAAATGTATGGATTTTCACAGAGTTCTTTTCTTCTGCACAATATTTAAACTTAAGTTTTCAACAAATGCATGTTTGTAAACTTTCTTATGTATGTTTCTAATTGCGGACTTATAGTCTGTTGAAGCACAATAATGATACTTTACAGTTAAGGAACATTAACAGATTCATTCTGCAGTGATCTTGAATACTTTCATACCATTCCATAGCGTTGACTGTTGGCATTTAAAAGAATAGATAGATATACGACATTATAATACAGCAACATTTGAATAATTAAGATGACTTTATACAGCACAATTGAAACATTAATGCATAAAATAATTACTTAATTACTCTCAGTCGAGATGTGTACGAGGGCTGTCCGGAAAGTTCGTAGACAAGGCTATAAAATTATTATAAGCAGTCATATCAATATGATGATTGAATATTGTGCTAAAGTATATATCTGCTACATATTTCTAAATTAAAAAACATGATGAAAGTAATATTCGCAAAGCGCCGATCACCATGGCAACATGATCAACGAATCACGGAGCACTTTGATTTCATGATGATAGCTACTCGAATAATAAGTTGCTAAAAGTTGTAATTTTAATGCAATCTCTCGTTTTAATTTTGTGACATCATAGGATACTATTACATGATATTTAGTTTAAATTATGACGTCATACGTAAATAAACAGCTTGTGAACGGCGATTATAGGCAATGAAGGTGCGTAAATTTGTGTTGCAAAAATGACGTCAAATTCACGGACGGAGCAACGTTATGATATTTAACTTCATAGCAACGCTAATATGGTGCCAACTGAGATTTAATTATTTACTTTAAAAACAAAATCAACCATAAAATGTTAAAGGCAACTTGTGTTTAAATGTCAAACAAAATTAAGTATTATCAACATCAAAATTAATATTCTTTCATTATCGTATGTCATTAGTTGACATTATGAGCGTTGGTCTAGATTTACTTTTTTATCACAGTATCATGGGTACATATTCGTCGTATTTCATTAGCAAATGGAACTTATATCATCTTTGTCTAACAATTATGAAGTCAAGTTTTGTGAGAAGTTCACAGTTTGAATAAATGCTTCAGTTTTTGTTAACACAATGTACCTTTGACAAGGCATATCATTTATTTTTTAAAAAAAATTGCCTTAATTAAATCAATTTAGTGCCTTTTTTAATCATAGTTGAAACTTCCAATACAATGCTATTACAGATGAAAATTTATTTGACCCATTATGAAATTCTCCATCAAAGTCAAAGAAACCGTGTATCCATTGATTAATTAAAATAATTCACAAAAGTTTGAATCCACTTCTGACAGTAAAATAATCGAATGGAATTTGATTTAAAATTTGCGTCGTCTGTGGTTTTATATTCTTTACAAGGGTTTGCTCGTTCGTGTTCATATAACATGCCTTTAAAAGACGAACACGGTTCATAAACTCGACAGAAATGATAATTTATTATAACAGACAGTGATAAATATTAAATGTTCCACTTATTGTCAATGTTATATGATAGGAATTACGTAAATTGATTTGAAATTTCTGTAGATAACGATACTGATATTTTATAACAAACTATAACATTTATTTTGTATTGGAATAAACTAACTGTATAAAGTTTTTAATGTCAAGTATGACGTCATCTATTACTGTCTGGGGAAGATCATATGTCTGTATGCTAGTATTTACTTCATTTTTATATTCATTTCTATGTCATAGTTATAAAAGTAAGATATAATTTTCAGTTTAACATCATAACAAATTTGTATTTTTACATTTAATTTTGATAGGAAATTATTTGAGGTCAAAATTACAAACATTTAAAAATATGATGCATATCCCCAGGAGCAATATATACATACAAGTTTGTTACTCTTTTATGTGATTAAATGTACATCAAAATGGATATCTCTATCTAAAATGCGTTAAATATTTTAACTCTTATCCTGTTGAATTTGTGTAATAGAAATCTCCAGCTTTCTTTAATTTTTTTCTTTTGAACAGCGCATTTTTTTTTTGGGGGGGGGGGTATTTTATGTAATTTTAGTTTCATAATTTTATGTAATTAAATGTACATCTATATGGATATCCCTAGCTAGAAAGCTAAAATAGTTTGGTGAAAATGCATGGAGATGTAGGCTGACCTGGCTTTATACTAGTGGCAAAGACTAAGTTTCAGCATGGTGAGGATTAATGTCAAAATGAAAACATTTGGCATTAGTGTAAGAATGAAGAAAATGTCTTTCTTTTTGCTACCAATAGTTTACTTACTTTATCATTTCTTTCTTATCAAGAACTAGTATGTGTATCTTTAGTTTTGTCGCTTTCAGAGGGTGAGTTTTCGAACGTCTTAAAACAATCTCATAATACAGGAACTTAATATCGACATTATTCTTTTATATTCATTGTTCTTAAATTCACGCATTTTCATCACCTAGCATTATCCTGTTTAATTGTTTGCAGACTAAATACACAGTATTCAGCATGGAACACTTTATCTTTCCTTGTCTGAATGAACAATCACTTCCGTGAATCTGATTGCCTAACTGAAAACAAATGTCATCTTTCAATATTACAGTAGGAAATAATTATTGTATTATACCATGTCATGAAACGAAAATGCATTGTGAAACATGATGATACTTATAATTTAGATATAAAAATCTCTTGAGACAAAAATATTGTCTATTAAACATATTAACTTTAACTTATTTTCACAAGCATCCTTTAACAGTATAATTTTGACATCTGGGAAACATTAAATGTGTTTCATGTGACATCTAAAAAGGTATTTGATGCAAATATTTGATTTCTTAACATAACGTAATATATTTAAGTTAATGGACAAGATTGCAAACAGTGTAAATAATATGCTTTAAAAAACCAAAATAGCATTATAGTTTCTTTTGGATTGAATAAATCCGTCATATTATATTACAACATTGATATCGTAATCTATGATCTTGATAAGCCAACTAAGCACTCTTTGTTTCGATTAAGTTAAAATTTTTCTTTCTGAAGTCTTATAGGCAAGACAGGCATGTGTCATTTCTTTACTTTATCATAAAGCGATATATTATATTAATCTACCCCTATACTACTTTCTTTGATCTGATATTGTATCAACAACAATGCATTCAGGACAACATTCAGGATCAAGATTAGAATAACATTGTATAATACAATTAAATCTCAACATATTAATACAATGTAGTTTGAATTTTCTCAACTGGTAACGCAGAGATGTTAACAAATACTTAAATTATCTAAAATTATATGTTCATCGCTTTGATTGCTCAACAAACATCCTGTAAAGTTACACTTCTCGATTTATTAAGTTATGCTTTCATACATCAAATAAGAATACTCACACTTTAGAACAAACTTAAACAAACATATGTATGTGTAAAAAAGCTAATAAAAGTGTCATTTTGAGTATCTTTTTTAATATTTAGTATCTTCTTTTTAGTTACACTGACACTTTAACTGTAAAGTCGCGACTTCTCACATTTTCGTTTGAAGATGTCCCTTAATGAAAGAAGTGCACATTAGAAGACAACTTACCGAAAGCTAGGTATATAGCTTCTTCAACTTCAAAGATGCAAAGTCTGAAGCTTAGTTTGAATCTACAGCTGTGATGGAAAAGCAATTCGTAGTCAACTACTTTAACAATCTGCATGTAGATCCAATATGACCTCAAATACAGAATGAATGTACCTCTTTACGAGACTTTCAACAAAACCTTGTAAATGTATTTAGACGGTGATCAAATTGTCTGATATATTTCCGAACATTGTCAACGGAAGCCAAATAAATATTGATAAGTACAAATGGCAAGAACTACAATTGCACTGCCATAACATGCAAATGGTATCTAAAAAAATCCTTCAAACAAGAAAGCTAATTGCTTGTCATCAGAAGGCTCATGCCATGTTTTTGTTTTTGGACAACTTTTAAAATTGTCAATTTCATCTTGTATATGCATCTATACAGAAGGAGTTAAACTGAATACATCGAACAAATGTGATCAAGCATCAAGTGTTATGAAATATATTCAAAAATATATAAAATAATGTATCAAATAGATAAGTATTTTTGATTTTTGTGATATCTAGGCAGTTTATTCATTCAATTAATTTCAATAACAAATTGAATTTTATTCATTGAAAAGGAAATATTTGTAATTTACAGAATAAACGTTTTTTTTTGTAGAACGTACCTTACTGTGTTCACATACTTGTCTGCTTCAGGTAAAGAATAAACAAAGGCACTAAAGGTCGCTGTACAGTAAACCAACAAACCGACTGTTCCTTTTTTCACAAAAAAAATCTGTATAGACTGGACTTTGTCGACAATTTGACACGTTTTTATTGAAAGAGATGACATCATTATAGCATTAATGTTGAATTAGATACGTTATACGATGTTATGTAACATTCCAGTGGAGATAAAAATTTGATTAAATTGTCAAAGCGATGAGGACAACGACCAATAATATAATGTTCTGAGATTATATATATACAAACTATAATAATTTTACCTCAGAAGCTTTCAAACAATTTTATAGCGAAGTTGTCTAGTAACATTGTACTTTAACGCTTCTAGCACAAGACATAACAAAAAAAATTATGTGATACCCTTTCACAAGACATTTGTAACATGTTATAAAATAGAAAAGCTTAACTGACGTTTGGCTCTAATATGATTAAAAATTGTGATCAGCTAAGAATTGTTAGGTTTTGTAACGCTAGTTTTTAATAAAAATATGTTAATTTGAAAAGAATGTTTATGTGTTGAGTATAGATATGTATCAGAATGGAAGTATCTTTTGAGAGTTTCAATTATGATAATTCAAAATCAAATGAAATAAATATATCAAATTTATATATGTTATATTATAAATATTTCTTTATATTTCTAGAGAAAATGGAATTTTCAAATGCTTTTTCACTTTTATCGATCTAAGTCAATATATGGACAGATTTAATTTCTAAAACCTTGATGGTTTAATCGTTTTGTTTTACCAGTATCCATTAGGAAAAACAACGTTAATCAAAGGTTCATCGAAGTTTATATGAAAACGTTGTTTCATCGTCAAAATAAATGGATGAATGTTGATAACATTTACGCCAACAAGATGATTACTCATCAGTGATTACCGAAAAATACTTTCAATTGACTTTGAAGTACATCATTAATCAGCGTTTTATGTTTCTGTGAAATCGAATATTTCATAAAGGTTTATAATTAAAACTGCCATCCGAAACATATTAAGCCTTTGATTACAGTTTTATATTATATTTGTTTCACAAAGTAGAGCACGTGCGAACCTTTGATGTAAAGAATAATATGTTGTTAACTAAACAATACTTTTAACATTACTTCCTGATTTGAATGAATGCAATATCAACCGCATGAGAGAATTGTGTTTCGTCGGAGTTATTATATAAATAGCACATAGGTTTGTGAGTAACAGTAAAAATGTTATCCTGTGGAAAATACTGTTACCCAACAATGTTTACGAGGAATGATATGTTTACTGTTACAAACCTTTGTGTTATTTTTTTATTACCCCGAATAAAAAAATATTCAACTCGGACACTATTGGTTCTATTTTTCAGATTGTTACTATTAAAATGTAATGCTACCTGACTCTTTGTAAACTACAACAACAAGTCATATGCTATTTGAAACTCCTAATTAAAGCGGCCTTCAACTATTCTAAAGGTTAAATATCTTTGTTTGAGATAAGTCATTTCATATAAATGTCAAATCAAAAGAATTTAAAAGATGGACAATGAAATTTGCCGTCGATAAAATGCATAAACAATAAGGAAACCCATTGCAATTTATAACCTACCGGTCCACGTTCTGTGTGTAAATTAGTAAAGCCCAATTTTCTATTTTTAGAAACAAAAGACGCTGACGCGTTATAAATAGTTCTTGGGACGCTGTGTAGGAGAAGACTTAAAAGTGACATGATGCACCTTTTCAAGATAAAATTACTGAAATACTTTGTTTGAAACAGCAAAGGATTGATATTACAATAAAAAATAAAAACTGAAAGGCTACTTTAAGTGATTTTTTTTAGTAATGTTCTACATGTATCTCTTTAAGATGTAAAAGGCCAGTATAAGATTTTCATAATATTTCATTTAAAGTAATCATTCATTATATGAACTCATATCTTATCTCATTTTTTCTGCAATCTCTTTAAAATATATGAATAATTCATGAGTACGAATTTGATATAATTTTATAAAGTTTTAAATCAGTTTTTGATATAATACATAATTTGCAAAATGAAGCATACTCTAAGCATACACTCACGTTATTTCGACCCATCTATTACAATATGATTTTCCAAGTAATCTTTAATCTTAAAAAGAACTGTCTTTTGTTTCGAGCAGTACTATGGGTTTGGGATATAGTACGTTTCTGCTAACACCACTGTAATATAAATAAGTCAATCTTATCTAAAGAAGAAACGTTAATCCATATAATGTGTCTACCAGTTCAAGTTGCGCTTTTTATTTCTTTTTTTTTTCTCTTTTAAATAAACACAGCAAAGTCTTTTTTATGTGTTTTGCATTACGCATTTGAAGATAAATGTGACTAAAAGACATAATATAATATTAGTATAAAATTTCAACGTCAAATTACGCTGACGATTTGTAATTTCAATCTATCATTGCATGCAGAAGATATTCAGATCAGGTACACATTTGCATTCAAAACTTTTTAAAGATTACACCAGAAACGTGTTAAATGTTTCTTTAATGTCCGAATTATTCAATTTTTGTCATGTATGTGAAATATAAGCGGCTTCTTATATCTTTTACAAACATCATCATTATTTTTTAAATCTTGTTTGAAAGCAGGTCTGTTTTCAAAAACACATTATTGTCATCATAAGCCATTAAGCGCCATTGTATCATTTACAAAGTAGCATGTGTTTAATCATGCTATTTTGTAAAATGTTATGGTATTTTAGAAATCAAACTGAGCTTTTTATAAGATAAAAGTGTTTTACAGATTCATGCTAAGGTACACGTTTCTATATATATTGAAGCTTTGTCAATGGCCCTCCTAAGGGCAAAGGTACAAATAAATGTTCTTTTTCTTCTTCATGTCTAGTCGAAAGTTACCACAAAATAAGAGAAAAATAAAAGGCACGTGTAAATTATGTGACACGAAATAATACAAAATCGTGAAAATCATGCAAATTAAGTTATATTTATTGCTTTAACAATTGCAATAATATTGTCTAATATTGTCACGATGTATATAAGATAGATGAAATATCGAATGTTTTAAATATTTAATTTGAGATATTGAAATTCATAACTTCATAATCCTGTCAGATTTTACAAACTACCTTGTTGCAAAAGGCTTAAAAATATTACAGTTATGTATATATTATATAGTTATGTCATTACTTATCAGATGAAACGGACTATTTATGCTTTTGAATCATTGTTGTGTTTTTCTTTAATTTCATTACAATCTTATATTACTTTTAAAATGTCATTCAATGCGTTTTTGGATACTGTTGAATTTTGTTACATTCCGAAGTAATACAACATTAAACTTAATGTAATTATAATCTTTAATCTAAATTTATTATGTTTGTAATAATATTATTTGCATCTATACATTCAGCGATGTAGCAAAGGACAGAGTATTTTCAAAAATATAATTACAAAAAAGCCAGCAAATGTATGCCACTCTTTAATGTTGAAATGTTGTTGTTTCGTACTCTAAATGTGAGTGTTTCATCTTTGTTTTCCCTTTTCTCATTATACTGTATATTTTACAAAATATGCCATAATTAATTGTTGTAGATACCCATGCATTCGAAACATGTACTAGAATTTTCATAGAACTCCATTTTTGGCCTTCTAAGGACAAGAATACACTTTGTAATATCTTAGAATAAATATAAATCGTTTGCAAATATATTTACCGGAAGTTGAGATGGATTGACAGATTGGTGGATTTACCGGAAGCTGTTGTATGTCATCTGATATCTAACAGGGCAATCATCACATGTTTAAGAGACATCTCTGCATGCTAAAATAAATCTGAATGACAAGTTAGCGGAACATGTTTCAGACAGAGTAATTGTCGAGATCATAAAGCCAAAACAAAAAATTTATACGCACCACATTTCATTTCTTTTATACCTTTACACTTAACAATTAGTCGAGGGCTGATATGGAAATAAAATACAATTTTTACGAATTTGGCAACTTTTAACGATCTTATATAATATCAGTTCATCCATGTTTATCTGTAACCTCGTGTTGCCTCCTAAATAGCATGTTCTTGATTTAGAAATACTCGTACATTGAAACAAACAATAGCTATTGGTAAATGTACTACAATTTTAAATAAGATACCTGATACCCAACAATTTTACTTCATATATAAAATATTGTACTTTTTGTATCATTCACATGTCGTTGGGGTTTTTTTTGCATTTGTGTTTATACTGCTTTAAAAACAAACTTTTAAAGAAAGAACTGCAATGGGAAATAAAATAATTACAAATGGAAGAATTATGGTCATAGAAAAATAAATATGAACTTGTTTTGTAACAATCTATAAAAAAATTAATAATCAAATCAAATTTGTAATTGTTGTACGCACATTTTAGGAAATTGCCAAACACTGATCAAAGATTTTCATTTATTTGCAATGTTCGTATAATCAAGCAATTTGTAGATTGATAGAATTAGACAATATTGGAACAGCCTATATTTTGACATCTAATATATAAATTGCATTTTTCTAATACACATAAGTTTGTTTTTTCAATCAACAGTTAGTCAACAAAAGCAATCTATTAAAGGCAGCGTTTGTGTGGAAATATTTGACTTGTTTACTATTTCAAACGGTCCAATAAGCAGATTCATTGCCTTGATCTTGACCAAAAATGGATACATTTGATTTGATACACAGACGAAGGCAACAATTCATCAGGATATTGATAATATCACCATTGATATAAATTAATTTCCCAGAAGACTTGACGAGTGGCCGTCATGAAATTTATTATATTGCAAAATGAAGTAATATATAGACTTTGTATTTCTTCAATGGACATAAATCTAGATCTGTAAGTATATTGAAGTATATATTATTTGGAAAGTACATGCTACCAGAAAAAATATACTAATAAGATTGATAAAACGCCCTGAAATCTAAAAGATAAAGCATTCGTATCATATATAGTAAATACTATTGACCAGGATAAAATCATTGTATTAATACCATCTCTAGTCTGTAACTATGACACATGACGTAACATGACGTAAAAAGAGCATATTAATAAAGATACAATTTTCAAAGACCATATTATATTCATTTCTAAATGGTTCTTCAGCCAATCACTAGCAGTTTAATGACAAATATACTGTTACGTCACAATGAATTGTTAAAATTACAACTTGATTTCAGATAAACGACTAGAATTTTCTCAATATTTCATTTTATAAGTATATAATAAACAAAATTATTGAAATTCACTTTAAAGAAAAACTTTATTAATGGGATTATTCGACATGATTTTGCTTACATATTTATTATTTGTTATGTATTTAATTGTACTTAGAATAACGCGAAGGAATAGTTAAACATTTTTCTAAATGTGTAATTACTGATGCCATGCACAATATATTCCATTAATGGATTGAAAGTGTCTTTATCAGATAACGTAAAATCTTTATATTCTTAAAAATATATTTTGTGTCTATAGAAATCTATTCATTGCTTTTGACGGTTTGGGCCTTCTTCGGGGATTCAGTTTTCCTCTTCTTCATAAAAAATAGGAAACATGTATAATTTATCTTCAAAATCCGAAAACGGTTCATAAACTCGACTGAAATGATACTTTTTTTTTATAACAGACAGTGATAAATCTTAAATGTTCAACTTGTTATCAATGTAATATGATAGGAATTACGTAAATTGATTTGAATTTTCTTTAGATAACGATACTGATATTTCATAACAAACTATAACATTTATTTGTATTGGAATAAACTAACTGTATAAAGTTTTTAATGTCAAGTATGACGTAATCTATTACTGTCTGGGGAAGATCATATGTCTGTATCCTTATATTTATTTCATTTTTATATTCATTTCTATGTCATAGTAATAAAGTTAGATACAAATTTCAGTTATTTACTATATAACAAATTCATATTTTTACATTTAATTTTGATAGGAAATTATTTAAGGTCAAAATTAACAACATTTAAAAATGTGGTTGTCAGGAGCAATATGTACATACAAGTTTGTTTCTATGTACATTATAATGGTTTTACTATATAACAAATTGATATTTTACATTCAGTTTGAAAGGAAATTATTTTAGGTAAAAAATTTCAACATTTAAAAATGCGATGTCCCAGGAGCAATATTAACAGACAAGTTCTTTTTATGTGATTTAATGTACATCATAATGGATATCTCTACCTAGAAAGCGATAAATATTTTCCAGGGGCCACTGGGCCCTCTTGTTTGCTTATTTTTGTTACAATAAAATTATGTAATTGCAATAAAACAGTTACAGTATATGAAACTTGTTCGTTATGTGGGTATAACGTTGGCCGGGAAAACATCTCAGTATGTTTCTACAAAAAAGTTTGACCTAACGACCTCAACATTCATTTTAGCAGAAACATCCCTCGATGCCGCCCCAGCCAGTGTTATATCCTCGTACCTAATGAGTTTCATGATATTATAATAACTATTACTTATTAAAATTGTAGAAATGAGCTTGTATCCACATTGTATGTATATTAGTAATGCCCCTACGTGATAACTAATCATGTTTGTAATACATGTATATTTTAACTGTATTTTATGTAATACTACATTAAACTGATGTCAAGATCAAACAATGATCTTAATAATATCAAGAAAGCTTGGATCAAAGTGTGTAGATGTTTATGTATAAAAGTAAATAATTGTGAGAGACATTTTTGTCTTTACTTTTTAGATTGAAAATGGATCATCGTCTAAGCACGTTTTGCACAGACTTCGAATGAATTATAGTTTGCAAACACACCAAAAACTGAAAGTTTTTATAAAAATCTGTAGTGAACATACAGGGCACATATAAGGAAAGGTAGATATATATAGGTTTTGTAAAATCTTTTTATTCCCAGGAGAAAGATGGATATATATTTTGAATTGTCCATCCAGCTGTTTGTCCAGACAATCTTAGGAGATAGACATTATGGAGTTAGGGTTTATGTACACCTTAATATTATGAGCTTCATCCAGTACAAACTTTAGTTCTGTTACTGAAAAAGGCACATGTGGGGTTGAAAAAGTTGCATATGGGGTTGGAAAGAACCACAAGAAGTTCAAAGAAACAACTCAATAATGCCTATCCAAGCTGCATATGTGAGAGAGTAAGGTTTTTACCACTATGATTTGTTGGTCTTTACTTATGCTGTGTATGTTAGTGTCTTTTTTATACTATAGTTAGGATTTTGAAATACTGAACATATATCATTATACACAACATTCTGGGAAGTAATTGAAGGTCCATTACTAAGTCTGATCTTGATATTCCTGACGTGTATTTAAATCAAATTACATGGATTGGATTAAATAGTAGCTTTGGAAGTACGTGAATGTTAGTTCAATCAAAGAATGTTAAAATTTTTTACAAATAGACAATAAAGGCTTGTGATAACCGCCGTATGAACACATCTGCGGATGTTTCTAAATTTAAAAAAAATTACTATTTCATGTTCAAAATGTTGAATTCTGCTTAAGCCGGTGCTAGGGGGCGTGGACGGTAACTTGCACTTTCTAGTACCGTCCATGAACAGGCTCAATCAAACCGAGCCTGCAACATTTTCAATATTGCCGTGTTGGGCTTTCTTTAGGGATATTGTATTTATCTATTTTGTGTTTTTGTTTTGTTTTTCTTAAATTTACAAGTTTTCACAAGCCCTATTTTAATGCCACCACAATCAGTGTCGATTAAAATATGAAAAACAAGATCAATAAGGAAAGGCGGCGTTCAATGACTTAAATTCTCTTATAAATTTTATAAAAATAGGGTGCTGAATATCTACAACGTATAGATGACAGGATTCTTTCAAAAATCTATGACCTGGTGGACAATGGAATAAAAGATTTTACCGAAGACCTTTAAGCTCCACTTTTCGAAGACAAAAATTGAAGCCACTTTTTGATGACAAAAAGTGAAGCCCATTTTTGATGTCAAAAAGTGAAAGGCCATTGTCACTAACGTTTCCTCTCATTAGAAATGGTGTTGGTTTAACTTTTTTTGTGAAGGTCCATTTTCTCAGAATCTAATAAAAGCTTATCATTTCAAACTTGGTTTTAACATGTTTGCTTTTATGAAGGAAGACCAAATTTCATAAGGACAGAGGATACTGAACTTATTTTTGGTGAAGTTTTGCCCTTTTTATGACTTGAAAATTTTCATGACACTATTCAGTACTAGGAAAGTGGAGGACCCCTCTCAGGACATTTTGTCTCCTTGAACTTAGAAAACAGCCTGTGTAAGATTTTGGTCATGTTTTGTAAATGGAATCTTCTTTCTTTCGTTTAGGTGCCTGCATTATCCAGGTTGTGCGTTCATATTATGCAAGCACTGAAAAAAGTTGAGGTATTGTCCTATCAATAACCCCTTGCTTTACTTACATCATAGGTATATACAGCGGAACTTCCAGTGTTTAGACACAATACAGAAAAATACTTTTCTTGAACATCCCATCCTTCACTGCAAAATCGACCGAAAGCATTTGTTAAACATGTGTTCAAAGGGCTTGGTCTTGGGTAGAAAAAAAAAGTATTATACAGTTTTGGGAGGAGGGCCTTTTGATTAAAAAAGCTTTTTCTAATGGGCCTGTCACAACTTACTATTGTTGACATGGAATCAGAATATCCCAAGACTTTGACAAATACAACTGGCCATGTAAGCATATGGTAGCAATCATGATGGTTTATTTTCTAGTTGGGTGGTTCCAATATTCCTACTTGAATAATGTTGAATCACCCTTAGGATATGTTGCCTGCTTTTTAAATTTGTCTTTTGACGTCTTATCTGTGATACGCAGGCTTCATAACCTCTGATCCCCTTACAAAATTCCATTTTATTTAGTTCCGCCCATTGTTTTCTCGTTTAGGGCACACGCTTTTATTACTTGGGGACCATACGCCGCTTTTCATGGAATGGCACTGAAGTGTCACATTGAAGGTTCCATGATAACCGCCGTATGAACACATCTGCGGATGTTTCTAAATTCCAAATTTTACCATTTCATGTTTAAATGTTGAATTCTGCTTAAGCCGGTGCTAGGGGGCGTGGACGGTAACTTGCACTTTCCAGTACCGTCCATGAACAGGTTCAATCAAACCGAGCCTGCAACATTTTCAATTTTGCCGTGTTGGGCTTTCTTTAGGGATTCTGTATTTATCTGTTTTATCCAGGGTTTGGCTGGGATTTTCTTCCAGACAATTATAGAAATTTACCCTGTTTTGTCATTGATGTAGATGAAATAGAAGGAAAACTTGACTTAGGGATTGAAAAAGAAACAGAAATGGAAAGAAGCAAGACAAGCAGGAAAGATATGTCAGACGCAGGTGTTATGTCAGAGTGTAGAAATGTTCTTAAGAACATAGAGAATAGTAACTTTTATTCCTAATGTTTATGGTTTGCCACTGAGGTAAAATAAAGAAAAAGAAAGGAACCTTCAGACCTAAGCACAACCCAGTTATTCCAGATAAGAAGAATGCAAGAGACCTAAGAAACAACCATGTTGAAAAATTCAGGTATGACTTTAACCTTGAAATGACCTATAACATCCAGATTTAATGATCTTTTTTGTCCATTTTATTTATGTATTTATTTTTTTTCATTTTTAGATTTTTTTTTAATTTTCCAATTATTTTTGTAATAAAAGACATGAAGTGAGATATAACATAACAAACAGTACATGAGCATAAAATATGATAAATAAGATCAACAAGGAAAGGCGGCGTTCAATGAACGCAACCCCCATATGACCCAGCAACAAGAACCAGTGGCAAGGAGCCCAGGCGGACCCTAAAATATGAAAAACAAGATCAACAAGGAAAGGTGGCGTTCAATGAACGCACCTAAAATGCACACCAACACAATGGATATCACAAGAAATGATATACTATTATAGTTCCTAACTGCTGATGGCATGACATAGAGAGGCAATGATAATAATTGATTGAAAATATCACAGAAAGAATATCAAACACTATTACTGTTTTTATTAAATGATTTCATTTAACGGCATTGGATGATGGTAATATTATCATACTAGTTTACAAAACACTGAACAAACGAACATTTCCATAAGAGATTTATATCACAGATAGTTAAGCACTTGTGTTTTAGGTAAAAAGTATTACATTTATATGTAAATCTTAGTTATTTCCAACTGTATTGTGCAATATATATATATATAATTTTTTCTAGATGACAATGTAGGTTATTGTTGGGTTCTGCTTGGGCCGGTGCTGGGGGGCGTGGACGGTAACTTGCACTTTCCAGTACCGTCCATGAACAGGCTCAATCAAACCGAGCCTGCAACATTTTCAATTTTGCCGTGTTGGGCTTTCTTTAGGGATTCTGTATTTATCTATTTTATGTTTTCTTAAATTGAAATTGATCCTGAAATGATCCAGGTGTTGCATTTTCATGATTTATTTCAGAGATAGATAGAATATGGTTGGAAGGAGCAAGTGATGCTACTGTTGGAAGAATTGGCCCATATGTATTAACAGAGCAGTCCTTTGAATTTATCAGATGAGGTATGCAGGATCTTCAACTTACTTTTTTGACTAATGCTGTGAACATCCTCTCCGGCATTTTGTTCTGAAATTATCAAAACTTGTTAAGTGATCTATTAAAAAAAGCATTTCTTTACTATTCATCGTGACTAAATTACAACCTTTGTTTGAACAATGGGAAATAGTGAATCGTCACCAGTCACCAGTCATGTCCTTAAAGAGTTAATTTTGAAGCACAAAATGGCGATAATTTACCTCCATGCAATTTCCACGGAGTATTAGCCAAAGATATGAATTTTGAGCCGAAAAGTAGGTCACTGTACGGCGGTCAATGAGAACCTAAATGTACAGTAACCTGTGACAATAGGAAAGGTGTTTAGCCCTGAAAAGGGCTGTTGGTGCCAGCTATAGGCCTGCCTTACAAGCCGTCTATCTGTACTAGGGGCTCACGCACCCTAGTACACCATCCTCGTCGTCTCAGCCTACTTTGTAGGGCCACTCCCCTCGGAATTAGTCCGAGGGGAAGTGAGAAGATAGCAACGGATATACATGTATACAATCATTTATAATCCATATGTGTAACGCAAGATCAACACCACACTTGTGGAATTGTCCCTTATTATGTAATCGCTATTAGCGAAGACCCCTTCTTAAGGTATCTGTTCACACTTAGTAAAAATATGACACTGGTTATATTACCATGTAATGTTGAGCATTATTGTTTATTTTACAATAATTGTAATATCTATTTTAATAACAAAAATACAGATTTTATGAATATTGTTTTTCTCTCTTTTTTGTGTTTTTATGTGCTATTTTAATACTGAGGTTTTTACGTTTACTACTCTTTTTTATTAAAATTGTAAAATAAATTTTAAGAATTCAATTGTCATATTGACCGACGATTATAAGTCAAAACTTAACTGGAAATAGTCAGTAAATTATGGTTAACCTTTCAATATATAATATTGTTTATTCTTAAACCATGTACATGTACATTTGTATTTTTCTTTATCATTTTTTAAATTATCAATCAATTAAATAATTAATAAAATCTAATTTGTAACTTTGAATATTTTCTCGGCATCTTTACTAAACACGAAAAACAAATTAAATAAAATGTTTCAAAGTTGAGAGTGTCATATTAAAACCATAAAAATGTACCTTTTTTCACAATTAGTGTACATATTTATTGTTTTATCTCATATAGATAAAATGAAACATGCTATTGTTGTTGTTGTTGTTGGGTTTTTTTCGAATTGTATGTTTATGTATAATAATAATCAATAAATTTGAGAGTTGATCTATGTTTATTAATTATTGTACATAACTAAACTAAGTGACAAACATTCATTTTGGAAAAAAGCTTATTTATCTGTAAAATATTTGTTCTGTTCTGTAACGATATCAAACATCTACTCCAAAACCGGGAGAGACCGGACAATAAACGTGTGGTCACTAGTATCCCGGTCAAAATAGACCGGGAGAGACCGAAATTACCGATAGGAGTACATCCCTCTATAAATAGATTTTTCGGAATATTTAGGTCATCAACTCATCATTCTATTTTAACATACCATGATAATCCACTGTGTACTACAAAATGACAAGAAAAGCATTGATGCAAAGCATCAAAGGGCGTCCAAGCAAGAAATGCAGCAAGTGAAGATGAACTAGTACACATATGATGACAAGATATTCTTATAAACTACCAGAAATGTATACCACTTATGAATGAGCGGACGAAAGACATTGTTCATTATGAACTTTGATTGGCATGCTAGAGATTAGAATATTACTTGTTATTTCTTTATGATCGTGGTTATTAATAGCAACGGATATACATGTATGCAATCATTTATAATCCATATGTGTAACGCATGATCAACACGTACCACACATTTGTCCCTTATTATGTACATGTTATCGCTATTAGCGAAGACCCCCTTAAGGTATCTGTTCACACTTTAAGTTTAGTAAAAATATGACACTGGTTATATTACCATGTTGATCATGTTGAGCATAATTGTTTATTATACAATAATTGTAATATCTATTAATTTTAATTAAAAAAAAATACAAATTTTATGAATATTGTTTTCTTTTATTCTTTTTTGTGTTTTATGTGCTATTTTAATACTGAGTTTTTACTACTCTTTTTTATTAAAATTGTAAAACAATTTTTAAGAATTCAATTGTCATATTGACCGACGATTATAGTCAAAGCTTAACTGGAAAAAGTCAGTAAATTATGGTTTATCTTTCAATATAATATTGTTTATTCTTTAAACCATGTACATGTACATTGTATTTTTCTTTATCATTTTTTAAATTATCGATCAATTGAATTAATTCATAAAAATCTAATTTGTAACTTTGAATAATTCCTCGGCATCTTTACTAAACACGGATAACAAAATTGAATAATTAAATAAAAATGTTTCAAAGTTGATAATGTCATTTTAATTACCATAAAAAATGTACCTTTTTCTCAATTATTGTACATATCACGGATTTATATTACATATAAATCCGTGTAACATATTTATTTGTTTTTTATCTCATATAGATAAAATGGGAACATGCTATTGTTGTTTTTTTTTCTAATTGTAACGATATCAAACATCTACTCCAAAAAACCGGGAGAGACCGGACAATAAACGTGTGGTACTATTCGCGGTCACTAGTAAATCCTGGTCAAAATAGACCGGGAGAAGACCGGCATTTACGATAGGAGTTGATAAAAAGATATATCTATAAAATAGGTTTTTGGAATATTTAGGTCATCAACTGATCATTCTAGGATACATGTACAACAATAACATACCATGACATGATAACGACTGTGTACTACAAAATGATAAATAAAAAAACCCCGAAGAGCGCGATTTTTATTGACGGAAAAGGTTATTTCATTTGAAAAATGTTTGCATTGCGAAAATTCATTTGTAAACATATCGCGACATTTCATTTTATTTAATAATCAAGCACCCTCACACCGATCGGAATTTTCGGCTTTATTATGACCGACTAAAAGGCTCGAGAAGTTGCTGTCGCCCTTTTTCACAAAATCCTGATCTCATTCCATAAAGCGCCGCGCGATTCGGCGCGGACGCCAATAAATAAAAAAACCGGAAGAGACGGAAAAGGTTATTGCATTTTGAAAATGTTTGCCATTGCGAAATCCTCCAGTTCGGCTATTCATTGGTACATATCGCGACATTTTCATTTTTATTAATAATAATCAAGCCACCCTCATACCGATCGGGAATGAATCGGCTTTTATTATGACCGACTAAAAGGCCTCGAGAAGTTGCTGTCGCCCTTTCACAAAATCTGATTTCATTCCATAAAGGGGGCGCCGCGCTTCGGCGCGCGACGGCTAACAATATATAAAAATATGAAAGGGAACCACATGAAATTTGAAACAAAATAACATGATAATAAATGCACTTATCAAGAACCTCTATGAATTTATTTCATTATCTCCCTTTCCTTTATTACAGATGTTGCTTTTGTAACTTTACAAACAGACTCAATCAAAACCGAGTCTGCAATTCTTATGTTATTTTGTTGTGATTAATGCTTCCAGGGGATCACTTTGTTTCCAGAATTTTTACATTACTTAAAAAGTCCCAAATGTAACCATGAAAATTTAAATATAAAAGTAGGGTAATTTTTTAATGTGTGTGAAAAACTAATTGGGCTGTTTGAACTGGAAAAATTAAAAAAAACACACCCACTACTTTTAATTACACAAACAAGTTTAATAATCAAAACTTTCCAGCATTTTCTAATTTATTTCATGCTGAAGACATCTTTAACGACAATATTGAGGTTTATCTTATTCTTTCAGATTCAGTATTTCCATTAGAACAAATATATCAACATTATAATAGTATTTGGAAATATACATAGGCCAGGCATTATTGTATATCATTTTAGGTTATTGATGCTTTTTTTGCATCTGTTGGTTGCTGATAAGGAAAAATCAAACCGAGTCTGCAATTCTTATGTTATTTTGTTGTGATTAATGCTTCCGGGGGGATCACTTTGTTTCCAGAATTTTGTACTTCACAACAGCAGGTGTCAAGTGCCGTGTGGTAGCCGTAAAAAGTTGCCCCGTACTTCACTTCAGTGTTGTTATATTTTCTGGTCCTTCGGGATCATTGATGCCAACACTATAAAGTGTTGAGAATAGAGTACGGCTCAAGCCGGTGCTAGGGGGGCGTGGGGGATGTTGCACTTATTCATTATCCCCCCATGTACAGACTCAATCAAACCGAGTCTGCAATTTTTATGTTATTTTGTTGTGATTAATGCTGCCTTCCGAGGGATCAACTTTGTTTTTTTCCAGAATTTTGTACTTCACAACAGCAGGTGTCTAGTTGCCGTGTGGCAGCCGTAAAAAGTTGCCCCGTACTTCACTTCAGTGTTGTTATATTTTCTGGTCCTTCGGGGATCATTTGATGCCAACACTATTAAGTGTTGAGAATTGAGTACCGCTCAAGCCGGTGCTAAGGGGCGTGGGGGATGTTGCACTATTCATTATCCCCCATGTACAGACTCAATCAAAACCGAGTCTGCAATTCTTATGTTATTTTGTTGTGATTAATGCTTCCGAGGGATCACTTTGTTTCCAGAATTTTGTACTTCACAACAGAGCAGGTGTCTATGGCAGCCGTAAAAAAGTTGCCCCGTACTTCACTTCAGTGTTTGTTATATTTTCTTGGTCCTTCGGGATCATTGATGCAACACTATAAAGTGTTGAGAATTGAGTACCGCTCAAGCCGGTGCTAGGGGGCGTGGGAGATGTTGCACTTATTCATTATCCCCCATGTACCAGACTCAATCAAAACCGAGTTCTGCAATTCTTATGTTATTTTGTTGTGATTAATTGCTTCCGAGGGATAGATTGTTTCCAGAATTTTGCACATCAGCTGCATAACTATGACAGGGATTTTTTGATGGTGAGGTGAACATCCATGGACTCCTTAGATTTGGGTATGTAAGCATACATTTTTAATATTTTTTAACATAAAATGTTTACAGATGGTAAACTTATAGACCCTGATAATGTACCTTAAAGTACGTCAAACGTTAGACCTAGAGAAGTTACTGCTTGTCTGTGATAATATGAGAGTGACGTTTCATTTCATTTGTGTACACAAAAGTTTAAAAACCTCTACTGTAAAGGGTAAAATAGGTCATTATTGAATTTGAATATAACAATAAGTTTGAGCTTAAATAGTAATTGTCTAGATGGTAAAACTTGGTAAACGTTTGAGTGTCACAAATTTTTTCTCTTTTCATTCCGTCTTTTTAGTTCTCTAAATAACCAGAGGTAACTTTAGGTTTACCATGTGCCTTATGTTTGCCCGTCTGTCAGTCAGTCCGCACTACCGAATAGGGATAGGGGCTATCTTACCGTTGATCCAGTGATAACTCAAAAAGTACTGAACATATTTTTTATATGAAACTTGAAATATGGAATTATGCTCATTTTTTAAATCTTGACTATTGTAGTATATTGAGAGCTGTCCTACTCACCAACTTGTCAAGATTTCTTCTTTAAGTTTTTATGCTTTTTCAATATAAGTTCTTTATTTGCTAAGGTATTGACTTCAAACTTTAAATATATGTTTCTTATCATCAACCACATCATATAAGGCAAAATTTACAACTTTTGCACCAAAGTTATCAGAATTACCCCTTGTTATAACTTCTTCATTTCATAATGTATCTACCTCAACCTTCATATATATGGTTTTTTATCACTCAAATCATGTGTGAGGAGGCTCAATACTAGCTTGACTATTTCCAAAATTATGTCCCCCCTTAACCTTTTGAATTTTTTCTCAAAAAATATTTTTTTTACTCAATCTTCTTTACTTCTTATATGATTTACTTCAAACTCCCACATCATAATACTATGACAATGGTTATATATCTAGCCTCCATATTTCAAGAATTATCTCCTCCTTTAACTTTAAATTTTTTCTTATTCATTCTTTAACTTACTTATTCCTTCATGGAATTGCTTCAGATTTAAAATCAAGAAATGAATGCTCCCATACCTGATATATAGCTAAATTATACCTGATTTCGGTCACATGTCTAAAAATAAATCACCAAATTGATTTTATTGCATATTTACACACACTTTTAATATTGAAAAATGCTGTTGGTGCTTAAATGATATTTAATTAGCAGATACCTGGATAAAAGGGTGATAGCGGTTATGGATGAGTGTTAGGCTATGCCATGTTTTAATTTTTTTAAGCTTAACTTTCTCAACTTTTCAATCCATAGCTTCTGATTTTTCTCATACAGCACACTCTGATGTCATATGATACTGTTATTGGCGCTCACAATGAAGGGGGAAACCACTGTACATTAATGGTAATACATTTTCAATACACATTTACAAATGTTTTTTATATCTATTGTATTATTGATTACATCTCAGAAGGGTTGTACTCGAGTTTTCACCTTCAATTGTCCCAGGGTTCAAGTTTTAGGCCCCTGAAAGTGACATTTTGCCCATCCATGGGTATAGATATAGAGTGAACAGGTGAAAGACAAAATAAGTAAGTTTCATAATTTTATGTAATCAAATGTACATCAATATGGACATCCCTAGCTAGAAAGCTAAAATAGTTTGGTGAAAATGCATGGAGATGCAGGCTGATCTGGCTCTATACTAGGGGAAACGATTAAGTTCCAGCATGGTAATGGATAATGTAGAAATAAAAAACATTTGGTATAAGTGTAAGAATGCAGAAAAGGTCTTTTTTGCTACCAATATTTTACTTACTTTATCATTTCTTTCTTACAAAGAACATGATATGTGTATGTTTAGTTATGTTCCTTTCTGAGAGGAAGTTTTCAAACTTCTTAAAACGTTTGCATAAACTTAATATCGACATTATTCTTTTATATTCCGTATTCTTAAATTCACGCCTTTTCATCACCTAGCATTATCCTGTTTTATTTTTTAAAGACTAAATATACAGTTTTCAGCATGGAACACTTTAAATTATCTTTTCTTGTCTGATTGAACAATCACTTCCGTGTATCTTATAAAATAACTATCAGATTGCCTATCTGAAAACAAATATCATCTTTCAATATTTCAGTAGGAAATAATTATTGTAATATACCATGTCATGAAACGAAAATGCATTGTGAAACATGATGATACTTATAATTTAGAAAATTAAATGTATTAAAACAAAAATACGGTCTATTAAACATATTAACTTTTGCTTATTTTCACAAACATGCTTTAACAGCATAATTTTGACATCTGGGAAACATAAAATATGTTACTTGTGACATCTAAAAAGGTATTTGATGCAAATGTTTAATTTCTCAACATTACATAATACGTTCAAGTTAATGGACAAGATTGCAAATAGTGTAAATAATATGCTTTGAAAAGCAAAATAGCATTATGGTGTCTTTTGGATTGAATAATAAGAGGATATTTTTTCGTTTGAGTGAAATATGGAATATATTTTCACGAAACATGATAAAATGCCACATATTTTCACGAGCCGGAACGGCGAGTGAAAATATGTGGCATTTTATCATGTTGAGTGAAAATATATACCATATTTCACGAAAACGAAAAAATAACATTTTTATTTAATTTCATTATCAAAGAAAAATGGTTACGAACACCCTTGCTTCCTACGTAACTGCAATTGTACAGCGCGCAGTGATATAATAATTAACTTGTTTTGCACGCTATATTTGGCGCTACATGGTGACGTCACGTAAACAACTCTAAAAACGTCTGTACAGCGTTAATGACTGAATTAAAGATATTGGTGTTCGGATTAATTTTCTTAGTTAGACCATTTTCTATCATTCTGGATGGTTTTCAAAACGAAATTCAACAAAAAGGTGTTTGTATTTATCAGATTTTTCAAACAAAATGGCGAAAGAAGTCCCTTAAAATAAATATGAGTATTGACTCCGCCCACTTTCATATTTATATTTCATATTTATTTTCAAAAAATATGAAATATATTTGACTGATATAGCACCATATTTCATGGGTAAAATTAAATAATCCGTCATATTAAATAACAATATTGATATCGTTATCTATTATCATTTTGAAGTTACATTGATATGCCAACTAAGCTCTCTTTGTTTCGATTAAGTTAAAATTATGCTTTCTGAAGTCTTTTAGGCAAGACAGCATGTGTCATTTCTTAACTTTATCATGAAGCAATATTTTATATTAATCTTTAGAAGTATAGGGATCTCTTTGGCATCAGAGGCCCCTATACTACTATCTTTGATCTGATATTGTATCAACAACAATACTTTGCGAGAATCAATTCAGTTCCCAAGAGAAAAGGAAGCTATATATATATGGCGATAATTTATTAATCATTCTTGTTTCTGTCTAGTAGACTGTGTCTAATTCGGGATTGTCAAATATTTGCAGAATACTTATTATTCATGCTTACGAAATCAAAAACGGAACATACTAGGCGCGGAAGAATAATTACTATGTGTATGGCATAATTGAACCAAATTCGGATATTCAAGCAAAGAAGATCGATGCATTGTTATTTCTAGTAATATTTATTTTGGTATGCTTACTTTATTTTGTAATTATTTCTTTTTTTTTAAGTATTATAAAGATAATTGCTTGAATACTTTTGTTGACCGTTGTTATACAATTTAAAAACATTGTAAAAGGAAAAAGAAACAGGTTTTTATTTGTTTGGGTCGTCAGACCAAACAAATAATGGTAGCAAAATTTCAGACTCTAATGCTGTTAATTGCAATTGCCGGAAGTAGTCCGCTTTTTTGAAGCGGTTACTTCCCTTTATATGTAACACAAAGGCCGAAAAATTCAGGGGAGATGTCACATGACAGGCGCATTAATTTTCAAGCAAAATAATTCCCGAATGGTCGAAGATTTCTAATATTGTTTTATTCTTTATAGATATATATGCTTATAGTAAGCGCCATGACTATTTACACAAGTGTTGAACAACAGTTAGCGTTGTTACAAACCCTAATTTAGAGTAATATGGTTTTCTTGAGGCCGTTAACATATAAATTCACCGTGGCCGAGGGCTTAGGAAGCGAGAGGTCTGGAGTTCAAATCCCAGTTAAGGCAACTCATTTTTTTTTAACATTTTTAATAAACATTGGATTGTGCTTTGATTTCATAATTTTATTGTATTAGTAAGTGTTTTTTACTAATATCATACACGTTTGGTAACCGCCTCCGTGGTCGAGGGGTTAGAGTCGATGACTTCTAATCCAGTTACCTCTCTGGCGTGGGTTCGATCCCTGGGAGATGCTTTGGTAGTTTAGCACGGAGAAAGGTAGTCTAGTACTGGTGTAACTCTCCAGGAACGAGGGTTAGGAAACTACCCGCCTATATGACTGAAATACTGTTGAGAAAAGGCGTAAAATGAAACAAACAAACAAAAATACACGTTTGGCAATTGATACACGGCTGGGTAAATTTCATGACTAATTCTAAAATTATTCAAAAAGTTTTCCAGAGGCATTTTAACTTTTGTTGATGCTGTTATACGTGACACAGAAAGTAGTAAACATAAAGAAAATAAAGATCGGTTCACGCGGCAAAAATGAAAATATGGTAGGCTTGCTTGTTAATGAACGGCAATGGTCCCTAGCACCAGCTTAAGAAAAACTTACAATTTATGACGTTTGCAAACAGTGCAAACGAGTCAGAAGTTGAAAGCTGATACTGACATTGAACGGAAACCACTACAAAAAGAAAAAAAAACAGAATTGAGCACAAGCTACAGACTTCTCGGTAAAATAATGAACATAAGATACAATTAATATGCATAAAACAATGACAATAATGTTGTTATATATTTTGACCGTATCAATCATTGATTACAACATGCTCTTTTGTTTAAATATTTCAGCATGTTATGTAAAATGTACAAGCGACCAAACACGGCAAAATTATCAATGTTGCAGGATGTGTATAATTCGAAGAAAAAACAAGGAAATAGAAAAAGGCTCTCTCCGTCTGTCCGTCTGTCTTTTAACACTATCTAAAAGACGTTTTGACTGAATAGTCAAGAACATTATTTTAGACCATTTAAGTCATATAATGTGACAATATTGACATATTTATCAAAGGAAAGGGTATTCATTTCTTTAGAATATCATTTTTTTTAAATATATGATTGTAAACCATATCAAGTATTTCATAACGTTAAGCAGCAGAATCCCAAATATTTTCACATAATTGTTTACTTTGACAATTTTTTCACAACATTGCGATTGTATCAACTGTCGTCTGGAGTGGTTACAACAATAATTGAAATTGTTTTCATATAAATGAAACCATATGTCTGTTGCTTCATTGCACATAATTTACGCACAATATAATCTTATTTCTACACATAACATACAGGACAAACTTCTGAATCAAGATTAGAATAACATTGTATAATACAATTACTTCTAAACAGACAATTACAATGTAGTTTGAATTTTCTCAATTGGTAACTCAGAGATGTTAACAAATACTTAAAAAATCTAAAAATATATGTTGATCGCTTTGATTGCTCAACAAACATCATTTAACTTCTCAATTTATTAAATTATGCTTTTATATATAAAAAAGTATACTCGAACTTTAGAACAAACTTACACAAACATATGTATGTGTTAAAAAGCTACTAAAAGTGTCATTTTGAGTATCTTTTTTTAATATTTAGTATCTTCCTTTTAGTAACACTGAAACTTTGCCTGTAAAATCGCGACTTCTTACATTTTCTGTTAAAGAAATACGTCAGATGCTGTCTAATGAAATAAGTGCACCTTAGAAGACAACTTACCGAAAGCTAGGTATAAGGTTCTTCAAATTCAAAGATGCGAAGTCTGAAGCTACATTTAAATCTACAGATGTGATGGAAAAGCAATTCGAAGTCAACTACTTTTATCAATCTGCATGTAGACGCTATATGACCTCAAATACAGAATAAATGTTCCTCTTTACGAGACTTTCAACAGAACCATGTAAATGTTTTAGACGGTGAGTGATCAAATTGTCTGATATATTTCCGAACATTGTCTACGGAAGCCAAATAAATATTGATAAGTACGGATGGCAAGAACTACAATAACGCAGTCATAGCATGCAAATGATATCTAAACATGAAAGCTTATTGCATGTCATGAAAAGGTTCATGCCAATGTCTTTGTTTTTGGACAACTTTTTAAATTGTCAATTTCATCTTGTATACACATACATGTATATACTGATGGAGTTGAACTGAATACATCAAACGAATGTGATAACGCATCTTTTGTTATGAAATATATTCAAAAAATATAAAATAATGTATCAAACAAATAAGTTGTTTTTTTTATTTTCATAATATCCAGGCAATTTAATCATTTATTTAGTTTCAATAACAAATTGAATTGCAAGAATCTTTGATTCATTGGAAGGAAGTATTTGTTATTTACCGAATAAACGGTATTTTTGAAGAACATTACCTTTCTGCGGTTACATACTTTTCTCCTTCAAGTAAAGAATAAACAAAGGCAATAAATGTAGCTGTACAGTAAACGAACAAACCGACTTATCATAAATGTTTCTTTTTTTTCAAGAACATTATTCTATAAAAACTGAACTTTGTCGACACTTTGACATGTTTTTTTTTAAAGAGATGACATCATTATAGCATTAATGTTGAATTAGAAACGTCATACGATGTTATGTAACATTCCAGTGGAGATAAAAGTTTGATTAAATTGTCATAGCGATGAGGACAACGATGTTCTGAAATAATATATGCAAACTATAATGATTTGACCTCAGAAGCTTTCAAACAATTTTAATAGCGAAGTTGTCCCGTAACATTGTACTTTAACGCTTCTAGAACAAGACATAACAAAAATATTTAATGTGATAACTTTTCACAAGACATTTGTAACATCTTTTAAAATAGAATAGCTTAACCGACTGATGGCTCTAATATGATTAAAAACTATATGGTCAGCTAAGGATTGTTAGGTTTTGTAATTGGTAGTTTTACAAAAATATGTTAATTTGAGAATTATGTTTATGTATAGAGTATAAACATGTTTCAGAATGAAAGTATCTTTTGAGAGGTTCAATTATGATAATTCAAAATCAAATGAAATAAATATATCAAGTTTATATCTGATATGTTTTAAATATTTCTTTATATTTCGGGAGAAATAAGGAATTTTCACGTTTATCGATCCAAGTCAAATATATGGACAGAATCGTTTTGTTTTACTTTGTATCGATTAGGGAAAAAACGTTTAGCGGTTCATCGAAGTTTATATGAAATCGTTGTTTTATCGTCAAAATAAATGGGTGAATGTTGATTACTTTTACGCCAACAAGATGATTATTCATCAGTGATTACCAAAAACACTTTCAATTGACTTTGAAGTAAATCATTAATCGGCGTTTCATTTTTCTGTGAAAATCGAAATATTTCATAAAGGCTTATAATTAAAACTGTCATCCGAAACATATTAAGCCTTTGATTACAGTTTTAAATTATATTTGTTTCAAAAAGTAGAGCACGTGCGAACCTTTGATGTGAATAATTATATGCTGTTAACTAAACAATATTTTAACATTACTTCCTGATTAGAGTTAATGCAATACAAACCGCGTGAGAGGATTGTATTTCTACGATGTTATTATACATGTATAAATACGAGCACATAGGTTTGTAAGAGTAAAAATGTTATCCCGTGGAAAATACTGTTACCCGAAAATGTTTCCGAGGAATGATATGTTTACTGTTAAAAAACCTACGTATTATTTTTTTATTAATACCCCAAATAAATATTCAATTGGGAAACTATTGGTTCTATTTTTTCAGATTGTAACTAATAAAATGTAATGTTACCTAACTCTTTACAAACTACAACAACACGCCATGTGTTATTTAAAACTCCTAATTAAAGCGGCCTTCAACTTTTTTAAAGGTTAAATAACTTAGTTTGAGATAAGTCGTTTCATATAAATGTCAAATCAAAAGAATTTAAAAGATGGACAATGGAATTTGTCGTCAATAAAATGCATTAACAATAAGGAAATCCATTGAAACCTCTTACCTTCCGGTCCACTTTCTATATGTAAATTAGTAAAGCCCGATTGTTTATTCTTAGACACGAAAAATGCTGACGCGTTAAAAATAGCTCTCGCAACGCTGTGTTGCAGGAGACTTAAAAGTGACATGATGCACCTTTTCTAGATAAAATTACTGAAAAACTTAGGTTGAAACAGCACAGAATTGATATTCCAATAAAACAATAAAAGCTGAAGGCCTCTTTAAGTAGTGGTTTTACATGTATCTCTATTAGATGTAAAAGCCCAGTATAAGATTTTCATAATATTTCATTTAAAGAAATCATTCATTATATGAATTCATATCTTATCTCTTGATAACTTGATATCATTATAATTATAAAGCTTTAAATAATTTTTGGTGTAATACATAATGTGCAAAACGATGAAGTTTACTCTTACATTATTCCGGTCCATCTATTACAATATGATTTTTGAGGTAATCTTTAATCTTGAAATGTTGTCAGCTGTACTAAGGCTTTGGGATAAAGTGCGTTTCTGCTAACACCACTGTAATATAAATCGGTCAATCTTATCTAAAGAATAAGTGTTAATCCATTTAATAGGTCTACCAGTTTAAGTTTCGCTATTATTATTTTTTCTCTTTTAAATAAACCTAGCAAGGTTTTTTTTTAGATGTTTTTGCATTACGTATTTGAAGATAAAAGTGACTAAAAGACATCATATAATATTAGTATTATTGTTTCAACGTCAAATTACGCTGACGATTTGTATTTTAAATATTTCACTGCATGTAGAAGATATTCAGATCACTTACACATTTGCATTCAAAACTTTTTAAAGATTACACCAGAAACATGTTAAATGTTTCTTTAATGTCCGAATTATTCAATTTTTGTCATGTATGTGAAATATAAGCGGCTTCTTATATCTTTTACAAACATCATCATTATTTGTTAAATCTTGTTTGAAAGCAAGTCTGTTTTCAAAAACACATTATTGTCATCATAAGCCATTAAGCGCAATTGTATCATTTACAAAGTAGCATGTGTTTAATTATGCTATTTTGTAAAATGTTATGGTATTTAAGAAATCAAAATGAGCTTTTTATAAGATCAATGTGTTTTACAGATTCATGCTAAGGTACACGTTTCCGCTTTGTTGTATAAATATTGAAGCTTTGTCAATGGCCCTTCTTAGGGCTTAGGTACAAATAAAAGTTCTCCTTCTTCATTTCTAGACGAACAGTTACCATAAAATAAGAGACGAAATAATACAAATCGTGAAAATCATGCAAATTAAGTTATATTTATTGCTTTAACAATTGCAATAATATTATCTAATGTTGTCACGAAGTATATAAGATAGATGAAATATCGAATGTTTGAAATATCAATTTCGAGATATTAGAATTTATAACCTCTTGATCCTGTTAGATTTTACAAACTGGCTACCTTGTTGCAAAAGGCTTTAAAAAGATAACAGTTATGTATAATATTATATAAATAACACATGGGTTTGTGGCTAACCGTAAAAATATCATCCCGAGGTAAATACTGTTACCCGAGGCGTAGCCGAGGGATGATATTTTTACTGTTATACACAAACCAATGTGTTATTTATTTTATTACCCCGAACAAATACTGTGATGATCTGAAATTGTCAACTACATCTAACATTACAAAAATAAATAAACCAAGAGTAGCAATAACTAAACTGTTCTTACCTTGCAAGTTTTAAGTGTACTGCAGTAGGCTTACTTGAGAAGCTGTTTTTCTTTTATTCTCTAAGCAAGTGATGATATCTACCAATCATAAACATACAATAAGCTGTGTTTTATTTAGAAAATAAAACACTAACCCATTTATAAGGTTATGATCTGTGAAATCTGATCCTTCTTTATCCAGAATATTCTTTGCATGGTTTTTGACAAAGTGCATTTACAGAAAAACGCTGATTTCCTACAGATGTCTGTCCACCAACTCTACTGTATCTGTAAAGTTTCACTGGTTAAAATTGTTAAATAATCCTTCCGTGCATGCTTCAGTCGTCTGCATGTTCCAGTTTGACACAAAATTATTCACATTACAATTACTTCCGTTGAAAACTGATGTTTACTTTTGACTAATCATCAAAAGATATTTTATACGCGAAAAGAACTCTAGGGTGCAAAGAACTAAATTTTATGAGAGGTGATGCCCTACTGCAGTAGGCCCTATCGTCGAAAATAAGAATGAATCGAGAGAAAAATGGCGGCCATTTTATTTCATTTTATTTAGAATATAGACCACGTGGCCAGATTTTATACTGTTAAAAAATACTGTTACCTTTGTAACAGTACAAAATTCTTAGTCACGTAGTACACTTGCATTAACAGTAAGAATAACTCCCAGAGGCCGATGGGAAATTAACATTACGAAAAAAGTGAGGGGTAATAATATATAATATTATACAGTTGAACAGTGATGTGAAGAAACGGACTATTTATGCTTTTGAAACATTGTTGTTGTTGTTTTTCAATTTCATTACTTTTTGATTTTACTTTTAAAATGTCATTCAATGCGTTTTGGAATATTGTTGAATTTCGTTACATTCCGAAGTAATACAATATTAAACTTAATGCAATTATAATCTTTAATCGATAATAATTATTTTTGTAATAATATTTTTGCATCTACACATGCAGCGTTGTAGCAAAGGACAGAGTATTTTCAAAAACATAATTGCAAAAAGCCAGCAAATGTATGCCATTCTTTAATGTTGAAATGTTGTTGTTTCGCACTCTGAATGTAATTGTTTCATCTTTGTTTTTTCCTTTTCTCATTATATATTTTCTCATTGTATATTTTACAAAATATGCCATAAATAATTGTTGTAGATACCCATGCATTCGATACATGTACTAGAATTGTCATAGAACTTCATTTGGAGGCCTTCTAAGGATAAAAATACACTTTGTAATATCTAAGAGTAAATATAAATTGTTTGCAAATATAGATTCCGGAAGTTGAGATGGATTGACAGATTGGTGGATTTACCGGAAGCTGTTGTATGTCATCTGATATCTAACAGGGCAATCATTACATGTTTAAGAGACATCTCTGCATGCTAAAAAAAATCTGAATGACAAGATAGCGGAACATGTTTCAGACAGAGTAATTGTCGAGATCATAAAGCCAAAGGTGTTTATAGAAATAAAGCACCACATTTCATTTCTTTTATACCTTTACAATTTACACTTGATCGGGGGCTGATATGGAATAAAATATAATTTTGACTGATTGGGCCACTTTAACGATCTTATTTATTAGTTCATCCATGTTTAGCAAATTAAAATGTTTATCCAATTGATAACAGTATGTATTTTTTGAAATTCATTTTAGTTCGATAGATCTCGTTTGGCGTAAGAGATGATGGTGTAAAAATATTTTCATGTAAAACAATTTATTTTGTCTTTAAAGATTATACTTCTTTATTGCATTGTTTTGTAATAATTATTGAAGAAATAATAATAGTAATAATTCTGTATAAAATGTGATATTATGAAAAATACAGCAATAAAGTTGGACATTTGGAATTGTTGAGTCCAATCTAGGATATTTCAACTTCAAATTTTCCCGATTTCGTATTCGTGAATTGACAATTTTAACTTCGTGAATTCACGTTTTCAACATACGGGATACACGAGTTCACGCTTTCAGCTTCAAGGATTTACGATATCAACTTCACGAATTCGCAATTTCAACTTCATGAATTCACGATTTCAACTTCATGAAGTGATACATTTAGTTTTCGTTCTTGAAAAGGATATATATCATTTATAATAAGATTGAGTTCGTTCAAAATAAATATGCAATTTGGAACATTTTTAAAGAGTTGCAGTACTAGGGATTCACTATAAAATATTTACTTTATTTGATTCACAAAAGCAACTTTGCAAGTCAGTTTTGCATTTCTTTTAATACTATTTAGAAAACAAAATTTAAAACCAAAAACTGTAGTACGATAAAGACCATTACAAAATGAAAGAATTACAGCCATAGCAAACAATACCTATGAACTTGTTTTATGACAAACTTTTTAAAAAATGAATGAGCAAATCAAATTAGTAATTGTTGTCCGCACATTTTAGGACACTGCCAAACACTGACCGAAGATTTTTTTATTTATTTGCATTGTTCGTATAATCAGGCAATTTGTAGATTGATAGAATTAGACAATATTTGAACAGGCTATTTTTTGACATCTGATTTATAAATCATAACTATTCTAATACACATATGTTTATTTTTTCAATCAAAAGTATGTCAACAAAAGCAATCTTTTAAAGGCAGCGTTTGTGTGGAAATATTTGACTTGTTTACTATTTCAAACGGCTGAATAAACAGATATCATTGCCTTGACCTTGACCAAAAATGGATACCATTTGATTTGATATACAGATGAAAGCACAATTTCATCAGGATATTGATAATATCACCATTGATATAAATAAATTTCCCAGAAGACTTGACGAGAGGCCGTCAAGAAATTTATTATATTGCAAAATGAAATAATATAAAGACGTTGTATTTCTTGAATGGACATAAATCTAGATCTATAATTACATTGAAGTAAATATCATTTGGAAAGTACATGCCACCAGAAAAAAATATACTAACAAAATTGATAAAAGACCCTGAAATCTAAAAGATAAAACATTCGTATAGTTCATTGTATTAATATCATCTCTAGTCTGTAACTATGAGACATGACGTAACATGACGTAACACGAGAATATTAATAAAGATACAATATTCAAAGACCATATAGTTAGTACTTTTTCAGCCTAATGACAAATATCAAACTGTTACGTCACAATGAGTTATTTGCATTTTATGTTACAATGAGATAAACCAATAGACATTTCTAAGTTTTTATTTCCGCGACACTCATTAACTCTACTGTAGTTTCTGTGGTTTTCAAACATAAATAAAGGATATTCAAGTTTTTTGTTATAAATATAGGACTTATTTTCATCGGTGGTATGAAAATAATTATTTCACGAGTGACAGTAGCCACGAGTGAAATATGATAATGTTCATACCACAAGATGAAAATAAATCCTGTATTAATGGAAAAAAGCTTTAATTTTCTGTTAATTATATAGTTTTCTCTTTTTTAACCTGATAAATAGGAGGAATTCCCTTTTAACTCTGTGTATTGGCTGAATTTAGTAGAAAGTAGTCCGGCAAGACACCAGTGAAAAAACGGAAAATATGTTTCCCTGGAGTTAAAAATGCATTTTATTTTCAGTGAAAAAAGGAATATTAAAATATTTTATCAACATTTCTCAATATTTCATTTATAAGTATATAAAAAACAAAATTATTGAAATTCACTTTAAAGAAAAACTTTATAAATGGGATTAATCATGATTTTGCTTACATATTTATTATTTGTTATGTATTTAATTGTACTTAGAATAACGCTTAGGAATAGTTAAACATTTTTCTAAACGTGTAATTACTGATGCAATGCACAATATATTCCAATTGGATTGAAAGTGTCTTTATCAGATAACGTACAATCTTTATATTCTTAAATGTATCTTGTGTCTTAAGAAAACTTTCATTGATTTTGACGGTTTGAGCCTTCTTCGGGGATTCAGTTTTCCTATTTTTCACATGAAAAATAGGAAAAATGTATTATATAACCTTCAAAAGCCAAAAACGGTTCACAAACTCGACAGAAATGATAATTTATTATAACAGACAGTGATAAATCTTAAATGTTCTACTTATTGTCAATATGATACGATAGGAGTTACGTAAATTGATTCGAAATTTCTTCAGATAACGATACTGATATTTTATAACAAACTATAACATTGTTTTTTGTATTGGAATAAACTTACTGTATAAATTTTTGATGTCTAGTATGACGTAATCTATTACTGTCTGGGGAAGATCATCTGTCTGTAGCTTAGTATTTATTTCATTTTTTATATTCCTATCTATGTCAAAGTAATAAAGTTAGATTTTACTATATAACAAATTCATATTTTTACATTTAATTTTGACAGAAAAATAATAACATTTGCTGGTTTCTGTCATAGACATTGTGGTGTGTCTATATCATACTTATTATTTTTACTGCAGTTGTATCTGTATTTAATTCAATTTTAACTAAGCACTGACATTTGCTGGTTCTGACATAGACATTGTGGTGTGTCTATATCTATTGCTAACCCGATTCTGTAAAACTTAGTATATACTGTTTAACTTATTTCAATACAAGCATTGTCTTACCGAACTTGAATTAGACATTGTGGTGTGTCTAATTTTGTAATAAATTTCAATTGCTTTTGTTTTTGCTTGTCATTACTATGACACTATTTACAGGCATTTTCAGTGTTTATCAAGTAGACATTGTGGTGTGTCTACCTGTATTATGTATCTATAAACATATGATTTTACTTTTGTATTGTAATACTTGAAGATTTTGAGGTAAATGTTATGTACACAATTTTTATTAGGAAATTACTAATTTTTTCATTCATTTTATGGTAACTGCTCTTCCCTGCTGCTTTGGTTGGACTGTTGTGGACTTTGCTTTGTCCAACTTTATGTCACAATTTTATATTTTGTTTAACAGTTCAATGTTTTTAGTTTAACCTCATTAAAACGTCTGGCATCGGTTAGATGTCAGACATGTTCAATTAACCTGATTAAAACGTCTGGCATCGGTTGGATGTCAGACATGTTCAATCTTACACTTGTGTTTGTTATATCTGTGACATAAATTAACTACATCACCAGGGAAGAGCAAATATAAAATAACACTTTATAGAATGTAATGAGATAAAGAAGTTTATATTTGCTAAATGCTATTTTTCTTATTATGGGGCTGTCACGGGAGTTAGGACCACTGTCTTGTCTTTGATTTCAGTACTTGCTGGTATTTTTCTTTCTTTGGATAAGTTACCTATATTTTTGTTGTTTTCATTCGCTAACAAGTTAACAAAGCAGCTTGACGCTATAGAGAAGTTTTTCTTTTCCACTTTCCTCCCCTCCTCCCACCTTACAGACACCTGTGACTCCTCCATTCTCTTACACAATTGTTTGCCATGTATACTGTGTTTGTTGTTTTTGTATATATTTGTAAAACTTAACAGTTAAAACATTTCTAAGTGAGATATATTATTTTCTAGTCGTATTATTTCAAGTGATATCATGTGCCTTACAAATGTGTTTTTGTATGTATGTAAAAACTTTCTAAGTGACATACACTTAATTTCTAGTCGTTCTTATTCAAAGTGATCTTATGTAGTTTGTTAACGACTTGGACTTTGCTTTGTCCAACTTTATGTCACAATTTTATATTTTGTTTAACAGTTCAATGTTTTTAGTTTAACCTCATTAAAACGTCTGGCATCGGTTAGATGTCAGACATGTTCAATTAACCTGATTAAAACGTCTGGCATCGGTTGGATGTCAGACATGTTCAATCTTACACTTGTCTTTGTTATATCTGTGACATAAATTAACTACATCACCAGGGAAGAGCAAATATAAATTATTTTAGGTCAAAAGTACCAACATTTAAAAATGCGATGTCTCAGGATCAATATATACATACAAGTTTGTTTCTTTTTTATGAGATTAAATGTACATCAAAACGGATATCTCTATCTAGAAAGCGATACATATCTAACCCTTATCTTGCTGAATTTGTTTAATATATTCGTCCAGCTTTCTTTATTTTTATTCTTTGGAAAAGCCCATTTTTTGACAATTTTATGCAATTTAAGTTTCATAATTTTATGTAATTAACAATTTAAGTTTCATAATTTTATGTAATTAAATATACATCAATATGGATATCCCTATCTAGAAAGCTAAAATAGTTTGATGAAAATGCATGGAAATGCAGACTGAATTCGCTCTATACTAGTGGCAAAAACTAAGTTTCAGCATGGTAAGGAATAATGTCGAAAAGAAAACATTTGGCGTAAGTGTGTAAATGAAGAAAAGGTCTTTTTGCTACCAATATTTTACTTACTTTATCATTTCTTTCTTATCAAGAACTTGCATGTGTATCTTTAGTTTTGTCGCTTTCAGAGAGTGAGTTTTCATAAGTCTTAAAACAATTGCATAATACATGAACTTAATATCGACAATATTCTTTTATATTCCTTGTTCTTAAATGCACGCCTTTTCATTACCTAGCATTATCCTGTTTCATTGTTTGCAGACTAAATATACAGTTTTCAGCATGGAACACTTTATCTTTCCTTGTCTGATTGAACAATCACTTCCGTGTATCATGTAGAATTTCTCTATCAGATTGCCTATCTGAAAACAAATATCATCTTTCAATATTTCAGTAGGAAATAATTATTGTATTATACCATGTCATGAAACGAAAATGCATTGTGAAACATGATGATACTTATAATTTAGAAAACTAAATGTCTTAAAACAAAAATACGGTCTATTAAACATATTAACTTTGCTTATTTTCAAAAACATGCTATAACAGTATAATCTTGACATCTGGGAAACATAAAACGTGTTTTTTGTGACATCTAAAAAGGTATTTGATGCAAATGTTTGATTTCCCAACATTATGTAATATATTTCTCTTAATGGACAAGATTGTAAACAGTGTAAATAATATGCTTGAAAAAAGCAAAATAGCATTATCGTGTCTTTTGGATTGAATAATCCGTCATATTATATTACAACATTGATATCGTAATCTATTATCATTTTGAAGTTACATTGATAAGCCAGCTAAGCACTCTTTGTTTCAATTAAGTGAAAATTATGCATTCTGAAGTCTTTTAGGCAAGACAGGCATGTGTCATTTCTTAACTTTATCATGAAGCGATATTTTACATTAATCTTAAGTAGTATTGGGGTCTCTTTGGCATCAGAGACGCCTATACTACTATCTTTGATCTGATATTGTATCAACAACAATGTATTTGTGAGAATATTTCAGTGCCCAAGAGAAAATGAAGCTATATATATGGCGATAATTTATTAATCATTTTTGTTTCTGTCTAGTAGACTGTACCTAATTCGGGATTGTCAAATATTTGCAGAATAGTTATTATTCATGCTTACCAAATAAAAGCGGAACACACTAGGCGCGGAAGAATAATTACTAAGTGTATGGCATAATTGAACCAAATTCGGATATTCAAGCAAAGAAGATAAATGCATTTTTATTTCTAGTGATATTTATTTTAGTATGCTTACTTTATTTTGTAATTATTACTTTTTTACGTATTATATAGTTGTATACTTATTTGTTGTTTGTTGTTATACAATTTTTAAAAAAATTGTAAAAGGAAAAAGAAACTGTTTTTTTTTAATAATTTTATTGTATTACTTATTGTTTTTACTAATACCATACACGTTTGGCAACTGATACCCGGCTGGGTAAATTCCATGACTAATTCTAAAAATATTCAAAAAGGATAATTAAGACATCCAGAGGCATCTTAACTTTTGTTCATGCAGTTGTACGTATCATAGAAAAGAACATAAAGACAATAAAGATCGGTCAACGCGGCAAAAATGGAAATATGGTAGGCTCTCGTTTACTGAGCTTGTTTATGAACGGCAGTGATAAATGCAAGAAATCAACTATGCTCCCTAGCACCAGCTTAAGCAAAACAATTTATAGGCATTCGCAGATGACAAAAACAGTGCAAACGAGTTGTGTAACATTAATCAGAAGTTGATAACTAATAATTACATTGAACGGGAACTACTACAAAAAGAACACAAAACAGAATTGAGCACAAGCTAAACACTCTTCTTAAAATAATGAGTACCACATCCATCTGTACAAGATATAATCACTATGCATAAAACAATGACAATAACGTTGTTATATTATGACTGTATCAATTATTGTGTGGTAGAATACTACAAGACAGAATTTACCATTGCGAATTAAAAACATCAAATTGTTCAAGCGACCAAACACGGCAAAATTATCAATGTTGCAGGTTGTGTATAATTCGAATAAAAAGGGGATATAGAAAAGGGCTCTCTTTATCCGTCCGTCTGTCATTTAACACTATCTAAAAGACATTTTGACTGAATAGTCAAGAATATTACTTTAGACTATTTAAGTCATATAATGTAACAATATTGACATATTTATCAAAGGGTAAATAATTTCTTTAGAATATCATTTTTAGAATATCATTTTTTTTAAATGTAAACCATATCAAGTATTTCATAATGTTAAGCAGCAGAATCCCAAACATTTTCACATAATTGTTAACTTTGACAATGTTTCACAACATTGCAATTATATCAACTGTCGTCTGGAGTGGTGGCAACACAAATTAAAATTGTTTTCATATAAATGAAACCATATGTCTGTTGTTTCATTGCACATAATTTACACACAATATATAATCTTATTTCTACACTTAACATTCACGACAAACGTTCTGAATCAAGATTAGAATAACATTGTATAATACAATTACTTCTCAACAGACAAATACAATGTAGTTTGAATTTTCTCCACTGGTAACGCAGAGATGTTAACAATTAATTAAACAAGAAACATGGCAATGCCATGAAACCAGGTTTTCAATTATCACCATTGTAGATAAATATGTTGTATTTGAAATACAAATACAAGCAACAAACAATGTAACTATGTGCAATGTAATACATGAATAATGTAGGAGGAATTGCCACAGAGGAAGTGTTCACTATAATTATATTCTGTATAAGGAAAAAAACAAAGGGCCATAATTAAATAAAAATTATTCAATCACAAAACCCCGACAATATGCACCAGGGCACTGGATGACAAAGCTACTGTGAAAGTTTGAAAAAAATCCGTTGAGAAATGTAGGAGTTCAGCACTGAAAATTTTTTTCACTATATATTCTGTATAAGGAAAAATAACAAAGGGCCATAATTAGGTCAAATATTATCCAATCACAAAACCCCCATAATGTGCGCCGAGGCACTTGATGACGAAGCCTCTGTGAAAGTTTGGTCAAAATCTGTTGAGAAATGTAGAAGAAGTTGCGCATGGTAAAAATTGTTCACTATATAATCTGTATAAGGAAAAAAAACAAAGGGCCATAATTAGGTCAAATATTATACAATGACAAAACCCTGACAATATGCCCTAAGGCACTTGATGACAAAGCCTCTGTGAAAGTTTGGTCAAATTCCGTTGAGAAATGTAGGAGGAGTTGCGCACAGAAAATTGTTCACCGACGTTTGGCTCTAATATGATTAAAAATTGTGATCAGCTAAGAATTGTTACGTTTTGTAACGCTAGTTTTTAATAAAAATATGTTAATTTGAAAAGAATGTTTATGTATTGAGTATAGACATGTATCAGAATGAAAGTATCTTTTGAGAGTTTCAATTATGATAATTCAAAATCAAATGAAATAAATATATCAAGTTTATATATTTATATTATAAATATTTCTTTATATTTCGAGAGAAAATGGAATTTTCAAATGCTTTTTCACTTTTATCGATCTAAGTCAAAATATGGAACAGATTTAATTTTCGAAATCCTTGATTGGTTTAATCGTTTTTGTTTTACTACATGTATGTTTCGATTAGGAAAAAGGTTCATTGAAGTTTATACAAAATCGTTGTTTTATCGTCAAAATAAATTGATGAATGTTGATTACATTTACGCCAACAAGATGATTATTCATCAGTGATTACCAAACAAAACTTTTCAATTGACTTTGAAGTAAATCATTAATCAGCGTTTTTATTTTTCTGTGAAATATATTTCTTAAAGGCTTATAATTAAAACTGTATCGCCGAAACATATTAAGCCTTTTGATACAGTTTTATATTATATTTGTTTTTTCAAAAAAAGTAGAGCACGTGCGAACCTTTGATGTAAAGAATAATATGCTGTTAACTAAACAATACTTTTAAACATTACTTCCTGATTTGAATGAATGAATACAAACCGCATGAGAGAAATGTATTTCGTCGGAGTTATTATATAAATAGCACATAGGTTTGTGAGTAACAGTAAAAATGTTACCCCGGGGAAAAATTACTGTAACCCGACATTGTTTACGATGAATGATATGTTTACTGTTACAAACCTACAAGCCATAAGTTATTTGAAACTCCCTAAATTTAAAGGGACTTAAAGTTTTTTAAAGGTTAATTATCTTAGTTTAGATAAAAATGTCAAATAAAAAGAATTTAAAAGTGACCAATGAAATTTGCCGTCGATAAAATGCATAAACACTAAGGAAATCCATTAAAACCTCTAACCTACCGTGTAAATTTGTAAATCCCGACTTTCTATTTTTAAAAACAAAAGACTCTGACGCGTCATAAATAGCTCTCGAGAAGACTTCAAAGTGACATGATGCACCTTTTCGAGATAAAATTACTGAAATACTTAGTTTGAAACAGCAAATGAAATTGATATTCCAATAAAAAAACTAAAAACTGAAGGCCGCTTTCATAATGTTTTAATTGTATCTCTTTAAGATGTAAAAGCCCAGTATATGATTTTCATAATATTTCAATTATAGAAATTCATTATATGAACTCAAATCTTATCTTTTTTCGGCAGTCTCTTTAAGATATATGAATAATTCATGAGTACGAACTTTATATCATTATATCAAGCTTTAAATCAGTTTTTATATAATACATGTATATATTTTGCAAAACGATGAAGCATACTCTAACATTATTCCGACCCATCTATTACAATATGATTTTCCAAGTAATCTTTAATCTTAAAAAAACTGTCTGTTGTTTCCAGCGGCACTATGGGTTTGGGATATAGTGCGTTTCCGCTAACACCATTGTAATATAATTCAGTAATTTTTTTCTAAATAATAAGTGTTAATCTTGTTAATGGGTCTAGCAGTTTAAGTTTCGCTTTTATTTCTTTTTCCTCTTTTAAATAAATCTAGCTTTTTTTTTTAGATGTTTTGCATTACGTATTTGAAGATAAATGTGACTAAAAGACATAATATAATATTAGTATAATGTTTCAACGTCAAATTACGCTGACGATTTGTATTTTAAATCTTTCAATGCATTCATCAGTTACACATTTGCATTTTAGACTTTTTACAGATTACAACAGAAACATGTTAAATGTTTCTTTAATGTCCGAATTATTCAAATTTTGTCATGTATGTGAAATATAATCGGCTTCTTATATCTTTTACAAACATCATCATTATTATTTTAAATCTTGTTTGAAAGCATGTCTGTTTTCAAAAACACATTATTGTCATCATAAGCCATTAAGCGCCATTGTATCATTTACAAAGTAGCATGTGTTTAATCATGCTATTTTGTAAAATGTTATGGTATTTTAGAAATCAAAATGAGCTTTTTATAAGATAAAAGTGTTTTACAGATTCATGCTTATGTTCACGTTTCTTTATTTACTGAACCTTTGTCAATGGCCCTTCTTATGGCTTAGGTACAAATAAAAGTTCTTTTTTATTCTTCTTCTTAATTTCTAGTCGAACAGTTACCATGAAATAAGAGAAAAATAAAAGGCACTTGTGAATTATGTGACACGAAATAATACAAATCGTGAAAATCATGCAAATTAAGTTATATTTATTGCTTTGACAATAAATATATAAATAAATAATATTGTCTAATATTGTCACGATGAATATAAGATATATGAAATACCGAATGTTTGAAATATAAAATTTGAGATATAACTTCATGATCCTGTTAGATTTTACAAACAAGCTACTTTGTTGCAAAAGGCTTATAAGATCATAGTTATGTATAATATTATATAATATTATACAGTTGAACAGTGATGTGATTACTTTTCACAAGACTATTTATGTATTTGAATCATTGTTGTTGTTGTTGTTTATAATTTCATTCCAATCTGATTTTACTTTTAAAATTTCATTCAATGCGTTTTGGGATATTGTTGAATTTTGTTACATTCCGAAGCATACAATATTAAAATTAATGTAGTTAAAATCTTTAACCGAAAATTATTATTTTTGTAATAATATTATTTGCATCTACACATGCAGCGATGTAGCAAATGACAGATAATTTTCAAAAATATAATTACAAACAGCCAGCAAATGTATGCCATTCTTTAATGTTGAAATGTTGTTGTTTCGCACTCTGAATGTGAATGTTTCATCTTTGTTTTTTCTTTTCTCATTATATATTTTCTCATTGTATATTTTACAAAATATGCCATAAATAATTGTTGTAGATACCCATGCATTCGATACATGCACTAAAATTTTAATAGAACTTCATTTGTTGGCCTTCTTTGGACAAGAATACACTTTGTAATATCTTAGAGTGAATATAAATCGTTTGCAAATATAGATTCCGGGAGTTGAGATGGATTGACAGATTGGTGAATTTACCGGAAGCTGTTGTATGTCATCTGATATCTAACAGGGCAATCATCACATGTTTAAGAGACATCTCTGCATGCTAAAATTAATGTGAATGACAAGTTAGCGGAACATGTTTCAGACAGAATAATTGTCGAGATCATAAAGCAAAATGTATTTATAGAAACAAAGCACCACATTTCATTTCTTTTATACCTTTACACTTAGTCGAGGGATGATAAAATACAATTTTGACGAATTGGGCAACTTTTAACGATCTTATATATTAGTTCATCCAAAATTATCAGTAACCTCATGTTGCCTTCAACATAGCTGTTCTTGATTAAGAAATGTATTGAAACAAACAATAGCTATTGTTAAACGTACCACAATTTTAAATAAAATATCTTATTCCCAAAAATTTTACTACATTTATAAAAAATAGTACTTTTTGTATCATTCACATATATATTGCTTTGAAAACAAAATTAAAAGAAAGAAATGCAATAGGATATAAAATAATTCCAAATGAAAGAATTACGACCATAGAAAAATAAATATTAACTTGTTTTATAACAATCTTAAAAAAACGAATGAGCAAATCAAATTAGTAATTATTGTCCGCACATTTTAGGACATTGCCAAACACTGACCGAAGATTTTTTATTATTTGCATTGCTCGTATAATCAAGCAATTTGTAGATTGATAGAAGTAGACAATATTTGAACAGGCTATTTTTGACATCTGATATATGAATCGTAACTATTCTAATACACATATGTTGTTGTTTTCTTTTTCAATCAACAGTATGTCAACAAAGGCAATTTATTAAAGGCAGCGTTTGTGTGGAAATATTTTACTTGTTTTTTATTTCAAACGGTTGAATAAACAGATACCATTGCCTTGACCTTGGCCAAAAATGTATACTATTTGATTTGATACACAGATGAAAGCAAGAATTCATCAGGATATTGATAATATCACCATTGATATAAATAAATTTCCCAGAAGACTTGACGAGAGGCCGTCAAGAAATTTATTATATTGCAGAATGAAGTAATATAAAGACATTGTATTTCTTCAATGGACATAAATCTAGATCTATAAGACTAGTATATTGAAGTATATATCATTGGAAAATACATGCTAACAGAAGATGATACTAATAAGATTGATAAAAGGCCCTGAAATCTAAAAGATAAAACATTCGTATCATACATAGTAAATACTATTGACCAGGATAAAATCATTGTATTAATACCATACCAAGTCTGTAACTATGACACATGACGTAACATGACGTAATATGACGTAACACGAGAATATTAATAAAGATACAATATTTAAAGACCATAAAGTTAGTACTTAATGCTTTTTCAGCTTTATGACAAATATCATACTGTTACGTCACAATGAGTTATTTTGTGTTACAATGACAACCGGATTTCGGATAAACGACTAGACATTTCTATGTTTTTATTTTCGCGACACTCATTACCTCTAATGTAGTTCCTGTGGTTTTCATACATAAATAAAGATATTCCAGCTTTGTCTATAAATACAGGACTTATTTGAAAATAATAATTTCACAAGTAGCAGTAGCCACGAGTCAAATATGATAATGTTCATACCACAAGATGTAAATAAGTCCTGTATTATTAGAAAAAGCTTTACTTTTCTCTTAATTATATATCTTTCTCTTTTTTAACCTTATGATTAGGAGGAATTGTCTTTTAATTTTGTTATGTATTGTCTGAATTTTAAAGAAAGTAGTCCAGCAAGTCACCTGTGAAAAAAAACGAAAAATATGTTGCACTGCGATGAAAAAATATTTTTTTTAATGAAAAAAAAAACAACATAAAAAAACAAACAAACAAAAAAACAACAAAAAACAAACGGAAAATATGCATTTCATTTCATCAATATTTCTCAATATTTCATTTATTAAGATCTTATGTAAAGTAAAAAGATTTAATATTTAATTAATTAATTAATTACATAATATATGCGATTAATGACCGATTTTGCAGTACCAATCACTATAATTCCACTGCGTTACTAACGCAGTAAGGGGTATTTATGTACATTTTGACCCATTTTTGGTAATTTACGTGGATTAAAAGTGTCGTTTGCAATGTTTAAATTACATTCTTTGTGCATTTCACAGTATTTTACTTTTAAATACATTTTCAAAATTTTCATGAAAACTAGCATGACTCTTGAGGCATGCTGCTTTAAAGAAATACTTAATCAATGGGATAATTTAAGAAGGAGACAAGTGACTTTGTTTACATATTGATTATTTGTTATGTAATTTATTGTACTTAGAATAACGCGTAGGAATAGTTAAACAATTTTCCTAACGTGTAATTACTGATGCCAAGCACAGTATATTCCAGTAATTGATTGAAAGTGTCTTTATTAGATTACGTACAATCTTTTTATTCTTGAAAATATCTTGTGTCTATAGAAAACTATTCATTGCTTTTGACGTCTTGTACGTTCTTCGGGGATTCAGTGTTCCTCTATTTCGGTTTGAAGTCAACGACCTTAACCACTCGGCCACGGACGTCCCACGATATTAGGTATATCTGAAATTAAAGACACAAGCGATGTACTTTTAACTGTTTCATCTGGTAAGAGAAGCATTCACAAGTTTGTAAACTTGTCACCATTTTCGTGTTTAAATGTTGAATTATGCTTAAGCCGGTGCTAGGGGGCGTGGACGGTAGTTTGCACTTTACAGTACCTTCAGGCTCAATCAAACCGAGCCTGCAACATGTTCAGTTTTGCCGTTTTTGACTTTCTTTAGGCATTCATATTTTCGCTATTCTATTCTATTGATTCGAAACAAAACTATGACTACGAATAAGTTGTATATATTTCTGCATACAATTTGAATACGAATTTTCTAAATTTCAGTAAAAATGTCATTGTTAGGCTATGACTTTTTCAATATTATACCAGAACCGAATATATACTCGTATACCGAACACACCAAAGCAATATTTCTGTCCCGTTTCTGCTCAGTGTCCTCCTGGATGACTTTCTGGTTGTACTGTGTGGCTGGTCATTGTCGGGGGTTGTGTTCCATGGACTTCGTTCTACCTTGTCGACATTATACTGTATAATATAATGTTTGTATAATTGTTTTACGTCAATATATTTTATATGTTTTTGGTGGGTTTTTTTTAATTTGTCTATGTTTATATTGTAATATAAGTTAAATCAATGGAAAAGGCTTTGCAATTTTGCTACAGCTATCAGTTTTTGTACTGTCGTACATGTATGACGATTTCATGTCATTAGTAGCGTGTTTTTTTATTTTATTTTATTTTTAGTTTATAAAGAATAACAACAATGAGAACAGACACGATAAGTCATATATGGTTTTAAAAGTCGTCTTTATCACATTCCTCTATTGCCACCAGTTATCTGAGATAGGTTCTTTCAAGATTGATTGACGTATAACTGTTACTATTAATGTGTCTCCATTACTAAATCTAAAATGTTTCATGACTATAAAATCCCTACATTAGTTTAGCTTAACATTATTTTTATTCATAGACATGTTCATCAATGTAAAATATAGACTACTAACTAGACCTGATCGTGTATTGCTAATAGTTTAAAACGTATTATTCTATTTTGATATAATTAGAAATTGCAATATATTGAGAAACTACTCGAATAGATGCTGGGCTGTTTTGGCATTTCCAAACGCAATAATACCGGATCAGTTTAAATCAAATTTTAAAACATTCTCATTAATGTTATAAAAAGGATATAAGGTGGTATAAAAATATAAACAAGAGACATATGAAATTAACCATGAACAGTTGACGGGGTTAAACACAACATTTTTATTTCTCTGAAGTCTGCAATACAAATGATGTACGATAATGATATAAAACCGCAATATTTTTACTGTTTCTTGTATTTTATACTAATGAATGTGGGTAACATTTTGACAGAAAATAAAGCTTACTCTTTTATTACTAATTAAAATCTTTTTATTCGTATTGTACCTTTGTACACAATTGAGACTTTAAATATCATTTGTAATATTTTTCTCATGACAGAAAAGAAGTTAATGCGAAAGGTGCATCAAAAAGGTTATTTTTATTAACACGCAGTTACAGTCACTACGCCCAAATTTAGTACGTAAGTAATCACACTACTGTTAATGTTTTTTTTTTCATGAATGTGATCTGACATTGAATTGATGGACTTCGTTTGATAAGAAATTACTTTTACTGTGTGTCATTAACAAGTGTTTCTTCGATGCACCTATCGTATTGATAACATTTCCATCTTGAAGAAATATAACAATGAAAGTTTCAAGGCATATGCTACAGTTACATAGATATAAAGGCAGATTGAAATCTGTGTAATATGTTGTATTTTTTGTTTAAACTTTGAATGAGCAAAACCAAAAGCAATTGACTGTATAAATATGACAACTGTTCAAAACGCTGCACCTTGACATTGCTAGAACCATGCAGAATGAACCGGCCTGAAGTACTTATGTCTGACTTACTTTAGAAATTTCAATCTTGATATTCAAGTCAGTTCTAAACAAAATGGAAGCTTGAAAAGTGCTTGTTACAAAGTCAGCACTTGTAAATATGTACAGTCTTACCGGTTCCAGAATTGTCGGCTGCTCAAGTTTTATGTATTTTTTCTTGCAGCCCATCAGAATACCTTTTATATCATAGATAGGATAAGTCGAATATAGAAATTAAATACGTACTTTGTCAAAAATGCCCCCAGGTAAACATTCGCAAACTAAGTGTTAAATATATCTCCGATATTTAATGCATATAAAACGTTCCTGAAACGTTCATGTTTTGCAAAAAACAAAATAATTCTAGTATATACATCGAAAGAAATGTAGAAAAAGCTGCAAACTCAAAATTTTCCAATAAATTAAACATGATCTTTTGAAATTTTCATAGCGAACTTAAAAGGACGAAAAGTTATAACCCACTTGGGTTGCATTACTATCGTTGTATATAAACCAAGTATAGAAACAGCTATGAAAACTAGCCTCCTTGACAAAAGGAAATGGCTTTTTTTAAAGGCTGCCCTTTAATAAAAGGGCGGACAGTTCTTTGACCCTTTCTCATTAGAGAAGGGGAAATCTGTGATGCGTGTATGTGGTCGCACGGTCACTTTCCATACGACATGTCCTCGATGCATGTATGTGGTCGCATGGTCGAACATTTCTAATACATTAACGACGTTTTCAAACGTGCTTTGGTACATTTTTTTTAGTTCTTAAAAACTCTTTACCTAGTATTAAGTCTAATAAGACATTTTACTTCTGTTTAGAGGTTTTATAAATCTAATAAGGACTTTGATACTTCTAAACAGGAGAGAAAACAAAATCTTATTAGAACTTAGTTACTCCAATTTACAACTAATCAGGCTTTTTTACTCATAATTAGGAAAAATAAACCTAATGGCATCATTATTATTAGGAATTAGGCTTTTTTATCTTCTACGTAGGATTTATAAAGTCCTAATTAGTCTTTTTTATCTCCTACATAGGAGGTATTAAGTTCTATGTAGGAGTATTAAAACTCCTATTTAGGAATTTTTTTATCTCATACGTAGCAGTTATTTAGTACTACATAAGACTTTGAAAACTCCTAATTAGGATTTTGTCTCATACATTGGAGTTATTTACTCCTATTTATGTTTTATATTTTTATAGAACATTATAAATTGGCACCAAGATGATTCCGTACATATATCCATTTTACATGTGGTATCACCGGAAGTAACTGTCAGATGTCAGTATGTCATTTGATATGTGGCAGATTGCCCATCTTCAATTTAGACTACATCTTGATATGTTGCATATTTATTGGACAATGTCTTTTAGAATTCAAATTGTCAATTAAAAAGTAAGTGAAATTAAGGGCTGTTTTTCTTATGCCGGCGGTCAAATGAAAGACTTCGCAAAAACTCTATGAAATGATGTATATATTTTAAGTCAGTGGTATTAAAGCTTTCTGTGCTTGTACTATTTAATTCTAGTAGGTACAAATCTGAAAGGTATCTGAGCTGGCTCGATTCAATGTAAATGCTACAATAATGTTACAAAATGCACAATAACTCATCATACTACTTTGCAATAATTTAACTTAGAGCTTAAGACGGTGCCAGAGGGCATCGCACCTTTCATTATCGCTCATGAAATAACTCAATAAAACAAAGTCTGCAATTTTGACCTCAGATTTGATGTAGTTGTTCTTGATGGATATCTCTTTTTTCTAGATGGTTACGTATTAATTCAAGATATGTTCGGAAAAGTAATATCAGTTATTACGTCTTAATATGTGATTCAATTTCCTGATGTTTTAGCACTTTAAACGAGCAAAGACATCAAAGAACTTAGAAATACTAAATTGTTATGACGAGATGAATAACATTTAATCTTATTTCCGTATCTCGTGTTTGAATAATTTCCCAACAGAACTGTAAAATTGCTGTATCACGATCATGATTTGAGCCGCGTCACGACAAAACCAACACAATGGGTCTGCGACCAGCATGGATCCAGACCAGCCTGCGCATCCGCGCAGTCTGATCAGGATCCATGCTGTTCGCTTACAAACCCTATAACAAGTAGAGAAACTGATAGCGAACAGCATGGATCCTGATCAGACTGCGCAGATGCGCAGGCTGGTCTGGATTCATGCTGGTCGCAAACCCATTATGTTGGTTTTGTTATGACGCGGCTCATTTTTCTCTTGCTGATGGAATATAAATACATTTTCAAATTAAGTAAAGCTAGCATATATAAATGGGTTGATTAAGTTCATTTCAAATGTAAAGAAATCTTGTAAAGACATACAGAAATGTCAGGTCTTCCGTTCTGATAAATTGTTATGTTCAATTAATACAAATCGAGCTGAATATTTGTAAAAACAGTGATCCTTCCGAAGCATTAAAAACAGCAAAATTACATTAAAATTGCAGACTCGGTTTGAAGTTTGCCTGTTTTGAAATGGGAGTTTACATCCCAATAAAATGATATTTTAATGATATTATTCTATTTGCTGACAAAATATTTCATTAATTAAAATGGTATTTCTTAGTAGAATAATCAATAATTCAATCCACGGGCTGCCTCTTTCAGGATTAACTTTCTTTACAAATCGAATTATGAATACGTCACACTGTTTTTCCTCTTGTATCGAACTTAATTCTTTCTGTTTTAATCCTTTATTGTACATTTCGTCGACTACCTCCGTAACAGTTTTAAACGTTGTGTGTTTTGAAAATTTAAGCTTAATTATGTTAAATGGTGGACGTCTTGACCAAACAAACACCTAAAATATATCAAATGGATTTGTCCGTCTGTCAATATGGACGAAGCCATTCATTCTATTTAGGCAAAATAAAACTGTGTGCTGGATGAAACGTGAACTCAGCATATCATGATCAGATGACACGGCTTCACCGACTGACCTTGGCCTGCACTGGTTGCATAGGTATTTTCAGTCGCCACCAGCTGGCCAAAATTTAACCTCTAGATACCAAGGGGTTGCTCTTTCATATAGAAAGCTATACATTTTTGTTTTTCAAATCGTGTCAAGAATACGTACTTCTTTCATACTTCATTTCATCCGGATCAATCTATTTTACAGTGAGATGAAAACGTTCGTTTTAGATGTATTGTCATTCCAACAATATAAATACAGTGTCTGAAGTTATATCCCTTGAGATATATAGTTAATCAAGGACAATCAGAGGTTTATATGCTATCAAAGGCAGATGTGACATCAAGGTTATATATAATACTTGAAAAGAGTATAATTCAGGATGATATTTGATAAACTGGTATTTATGCTTTATTTAATAAAAATAATTGGATACTAGTGCTTTTGGGAAAATAAAATGGCATTCTTATTTAACCTTCAACATATATTTTACATTGTACATTTTTGTGTGTTAAAAATGTGTTGTCCAGTTTCCTAGTCTTTCTTAAACTATATAAGAATATCAAAAACAAGTTGGAAATCTATTTTATCGAGTTAGTTCATGAGAAATGATGAAAAAATGTAACATATCATATGCCCCCCTTAGCACCGCCTTATGCGGTGTTCAGTCTACAACACTAAAAGTATTGGAATCATTTTCTATATTTTTATTTATAAATATTGGAATAAAATCATCATTGTGACCACGTGGTTATATAAAGTATAAAAATTCAACGAAAATAAGATATACTTCTTGATACAAGCTTACAGCAAACGTGAATACGGAGACGAAATTGATTACGTCATACATGACGTAAAAATACCAATTATAGTACTTACATCGACTTACAAATGATATGGTTCGCCATTAAATGTCAATATTATTTACAAAGAAAATTCCAAAAGGATTTACTTAATTTCCACTGATATAACTGTGACAGAAAGTGGTAGTTTGAATATTTACGTTCGTCTGCTACAGTAAATTACAACTTACTTCGTTCATAATAAATAAATTTCTACCAAAATAATGCGCATATTTATCTCGTAAAATATCTGTCGCAATCGGATTGTAAGTAAACTGTATAAAGATATGTTTGTCTAAGATACAGCTTAATATTAAAGGCACATTATGCCTCAGAAACCAATAATTGTTTCCTTTCGAAAAGGCAAGTATGAGTTTTATAATGTTTGAACAATGGTTTCAGAGCATGTAAGATGGTTATTACATGAAGGAAGTAGTGTTAAATGTGAAATAGTTTATCATAAAAGTAGCAAAGTGTTAACAAAGTTGTATTTTGACTTATTTCTAAATCTTTGTAACTTTACTATTTCCAGAAAAGAACAGAAGCAAAATATTAATCAGGTAATTGGCTTATTAGTAAATATTTGGAAACTATAACAAAACACCAAGTATAAAAAAGCTTTTGAGAAATAAAAATAGAAGCAGTTCTGGGACATAATGGGCCTTTAAAATAACTGTTGAACCAGTTCAGTCGAGAACAGATAGTTCAAACCTAATATTTCATTCATGAACATTAGAGAATTTCGCCATCGTTTTGCTGTCTCCGATGCGTATATACAAATAAAATAACAAACTATATTTGATGTAAACGGAGATGAATGTATTTTTAAACAGTAATTCTTGCCTAAACCATCTCAATTATTTAAAAGCTTTACTGTTATTGCAGAAATAAATTCCGTAATTTGTTTTGTACAAATAATGAATGCATTATTTATATCATTTGAATTTCATTTGCCTTGGTAACATATATTCCTGTTGCCAAGCATTATAGTAAATGTCAATTATAGTATAAAAATTGGACTTTATTCGCCTGTTTCTCGTGTTCTTAAGTGATATATACAGGAAATTTATTGGATATATTTTTTTTCATTCTGCAATTCTGCTACGTAAATTATTGATAGTTTTCATAAATATTACAATCCAGAAAACCTAAATGATTCATCTGGTTTATAAAGTTTTTTTGTCCATAAAGGTTTAGGTGTAAAGGTTAGATATTTAGGAAATATATATATTATGTATATAATATATATTATGAAGACTGTACATAAAACATTATTAATCATTATTAATTAACTTTTCAATATTAGGCACGTTTTCACTTCAAACGTAAAGCTTATATGAGGTTCAACATAAAACTAGGAAATTATGCGAAAAGTACGGCTATGAGAAAACACGGCTATTTGATATTTGAGAAGTTTGATTGGGTCCCCAGCTCGGCCATTATGAATCTGCTTCTTTTTTTTTCATTGAAAAAAGTCGCCATTTTGAATTGCTGCAAGACATTTTTAAAACATGAATCTCATTTGCAATACCTCACAACAACGGAATTTTACATTAATAATTTTTTGTTTATGTGTAGTCAATTAATAAAATTGTCAATAATTAAGTGTTTTCATAATGGCCTTGTTATTGGGCTTTAGACTGTCATATTAGCCTTCGGCCTTTGGTCTCAGGCTAATATGACAGTCTTCAGCCCAATAATAAGGCCATTATGAAACCACTTAATTATTAATATTATAATAATAATGCAAATGAAATATGAATATTATTGAAAGCTGTTATATTGTAAACATAAATATAACTTTTAGTTAAACTTTATTAATCTTAATTTAATGAGGTTAACAATAAAACAAGTTTTATTTAAGGTTCAACACAGTTGGGGTTTGGGTGCGGAATATACTTAGAAAAAGTTTGTCATTATAAGGGAGACAACTATGTTTAAACTGTGATGTTCCTTGATACAACATTTGTCTCCCCTGCATGACTCGTGAAAACTATAGATCTTGCATTATCGTCATCATCATTTTTTTTTTATGCAAGACAGTTAATTTACGCAAAAATCATAATTACCAAATATTTACTTTTTATTGGATAGTATACAACGTCCAATGTGGAATCACGTGTAGCGATTAGATGATACGAATTAATATAAAATAATATAAGATACACTAAAAATTAATTATATATCTTCCCAAAATTAAGATAACTATTTCTTCAGACCAAATTTGATTTACATAATTATAGTATGTCGCCTCACACATATCTATTTCAGAACATGACACACTACAGTAGATCTAGTTCAATAAAACTAGGATGGACCAGACGATTTATTTGCAGCAGATAAAAAGGACGGCCAACGTCTAACAAGTGTTTAATAGCTTTCAGTTTTTACAAGATATCATCTTAAATAAATTACATCAAGATCTGTCAGCCCGCGTTCTCTATTTTGCGACATTTACCGTATTACGTATGAATTTTGTGTTTTACGACATCCATCAGACTTGCGTTAATTTGACTAGTGTTGTTGTCTTAAAGTAACTCGAGTTAAAACACTTACTAGCCCACGTAGTGATGACGTGATCATGGGTCGTTGATCTTGACTTTGTAATATTTAATTACACACTTCCCTGTCTTGTAGCGTTTGACCGCTTAAAATACTCTTGTTTCAGTAATTAAATTTTATCGCATATGTTGGCAAAAATAGAAGGATTTTTTTTTTAAAAGTTACGAAAAAAGAAAAACATTTATTATATACAATTATGTACAATTATTTGATATCAAACTTATATGGTTGATGCTACAGATAGGGTAGCGATCTATCTTTATTTCAGATATGCAGAATCTTTATTTTAATTTTTAATTGAAACTTGTAAGGATTCAAATGTATAACTCATATCAGTTAATCATAACGGCACACAGCCGGACAAAGTCAATTTTTTCTCATTTTTATAAAGATTTTTCTTCTTCACATAATAACAAAATAATATCTGAAACTTCAATTGTAACAGTTTATACATGTATTTGCCTGACAATGTTGGTTTATAGCAGATTTACATCGCTTTTTCACTTGACCTTAGGCATCATGTTTATTTTAATAACTATATTTCATAAATCACTATCTAATTTTCCTCTCAAATATTTCATTATGACGTCATGACATCATGGACGTCAAGTGCCATATGTAACGAGTATAAATTTACACATTTTTTTTATTGAATATGTAAAACTGCTTTACAATCGCTCAACAGTTTAAGAAATAATGACGGATAATTGCAAATAAAACTGCTAGATAATTTTCCATTTAATACTTAAATATCTAAATGCATCTAAATAAGTCGAATTGTTAAAGAAAAATTGAATGAGTGTAGGTTCAATACTGAATTTATTGAACGAGTTTAATAGTTTTGTCGTGTGCGAGCCTATAATAATGAAAATAATACATGTATTCCCCTTAAAACGTTATCAAAATAACAACAGCTAAGAATTACTTTCATGGGCGCGCATATATTTTGACGCTTACATTTCGCGTGTGTTTACGCTATTTTTGTATAAAGCGCATATGACGTCACGTCAAAATATACGCACGACCGTGCCATGCCATTTTACGGAATCGTTAAAGCGGAAGGTTAGGCGTACTTTAAACACGAAATAAATTTAGTATTGAACCTACTCTTATTCAATCGCCTGTAATTTTAATGTTTAATGGGTTTGGTCTTTAATCAATATGCTGATTTTTATTATTATCCCTTTGCCTTTTGATGACGTCATGACAAATTAACTATGACGTCGTTTGACGTTAGATACGAAGTCGCGAGAAACAAACTTTTTAAAAAAAATGGTATTTCTGAACAAGGTAAGTAATTTTATCTTCGTTTGATTGTACTTTTTACATGCGTTTACATTTTTTTCTTCTGATGTTTGCACGTGGTAGTAAATAATTTTTGATTGCAATAGATTTTCTAGACTGCATGTTGCAATGCGCTTTGGCCTCGTCAAAAACATAATTGTGTACAAAGGATATAGAAGTTATAGTCATTATTTTCAGCTTTTTATTTAATCTTTTACGAATATTTAACTTTATCTATAGGAAATCGGAGGAGTAAAAAACAAATTCTATCAGTATATACGTTTTATACAAGAAAATTGTGATTTTCAAAAAATTAGTCCGCCCTCAACCGCCTAGAATTTTTCTTTCAATTCATTATTTTAGTCCATTATTTTTTTACCAATATTCTGCCGCCAATGTCTGCTAGAGTCTATGACAAATGATATTGCAGTCATCAAACTTGTTGAAATGGATATCATCTTCTCATTTATTTTATTTTTTATTTTACGAATTTAAGTAAATTTGTGATAAAATCTTTCTTTAACTTTCTTTAAGTCTGCTCTACAGCTGAATAAATACGTTTTCTTTTTAATATACCTTCAAACTTGATGCCGTAAACCCGAATAAAAAAGTACAATAACAATAGAACACATTTGACATTTCCGTTGCCTATAGTGGCTGATTTGGAACGCGTCGTGTTATCGCTAGCGACAGCACGACAAAGCGCCAAACGACGCGTTGTCGTGCGGCGTGATGCCGCGATGTCACGTTGTCGCTCGGCTAAATTCGAAGGATTGGCTTATCAGCCAGGCGACATCGCGACAACGCGCCGCACGATAACGCGCCGTTGTCTTCCCTAGCGGCAAGACGACAGTGCCACAATGCGCCGTTCAGCGTGTTTCGCTAGCGACAAGACGAAAAGGCGATAACGATATAGGTTGTGTTGTCTTTATCGACAACGCAACGCGCAAAGTGTACCAAATCAGCCACCATAGCTGCAAGACCCTATGATAGAAGATTTATGAAAAATAGGATTTTTCTTTTTAATTTGAATGTCTGACAATCCGGAATTCAGAACGAATCCTGACGATTTTTACCCATGTGACAAGCCATAGATCTGATGCAAATAAAAAAAAAAGGTTATTTATATACTTCATACCGCAGATTAGTTAATACATGTATCAGTTTTGAGAAGATGAACGAGCAGCTAGAGAATCTAATGTTCCAGTCTGACCGAAAGGCAGATTTCAGTCCACGTGCTCATCTATGTATACTAACAGACACACTTCAAGTCACTGGACCTCTGCACTTGATGATCACAGATCTCGTGCACACGTGCTTGTCTAACTATTTCCTGCCTCACAGAGATGCTGCCAGTGTATCTTGGGTAAAAAGGTAAACAATCGTGTTTGTATTCATATTGTAAATTTATTGAATAAAAATACTACGCGGCAATATGATCTCCACCCGATGTTCTACCAAACACGGTTTACACCAAAAAGTCATACATCTCTTACGGCCCCGTCCGACAACTGTCTGCGCATGCGCAGTACGTAAAATCTTACGTTCCTCGAGGGTCTGACAAAATTCATGCCACACCTGTTGTCTAAAATGTTAGCACTAAATCAATTAAAATAGTTCAAATTAGTATGAATTGTTGCGGGTTGGTCGAACATTCCTTGTAATTCGTTCTTCTACGAGTATGTTTCTGTATGAACTGGATACTAAGTAGTTATCTAAACTTTGGATTGTTTTATGTAATTAAATCATTTATTGATTCCATAAATGAGACAAATTATTACAGTCAAACATGTGTTAAAAACACTTCTGAATAGAGACTACCATGTAAACAAAGACCATTTTTCGGAAAACCTTAATTGATAAAAACACAACAGAGTAAACTCTGGAAAAATAGACCACTTGTATATAAAGATCATGCATGGCTTCTCCTTTGGTGGGCATTTTATCACAGGTTTCACTGTATGTCTCAGATACACTTTATTCTATCAGAACAACTAGTTCAATATTTTACACTTTTGAAGAAAAAAAAAACGGAGTAAAGGTCTACTTCTTAAGCGGAAGCTTTTCTGCATAATATTTTGATCCATTTTTATCTTTATTTTACGAACAACATTTGCAGAGCGACATCCTTTTGGTGACCATAATTTTGAAAGTTGCTGAAATTGAATGCTTAAGATAGCAAAAATTTATTGTGAAGTCTTTGTTTCTGAACAATTGATATACTGTTGTTGTAGATAGATTATTGCTCTACAGAGGTTTCCCTGCCTAGGTTCCACTGTATTTCTATAGGAATGTTTTTCTGCCGAGGTCACACTGTATCTCTATAGCAAAGGTTTTCTGCCGAAGTTCCACTGTATCTCTATAGCAAAGGTTTTCTGCCGAGATTCCACTGTATCTCTAGAGCAAAGGTTTTTCTGCCGAGATTCCACTGTATCTCTATAGCAAAGGTTTCTCTGCCTAGGTTCCACTGTATTTCTATAGCAATGTTTTTCTGCCGAGGTCACACTGTATCTCTAGAGCAAAGGTTTTCTGCCGAGATTCCACTGTATCTCTAGAGCAAAGGTTTTCTGCCGAAGTTCCACTGTATCTCTATAGCAAAGGTTTTCTGCCGAAGTTCCACTGTATCTCTATAGCAAAGGTTTTCTGCCGAGATTCCACTGTATCTCTATAGCAAAGGTTTCTCTGCCTAGGTTCCACTGTATTTCTATAGCAATGTTTTTCTGCCGAGGTCACACTGTATCTCTGTAGCAAAGGTTTTCTGCCGAGATTCCACTGTATCTCTAGAGCAAAGGTTTTCTGCCGAAGTTCCACTGTACCTCTATAGCAAAGGTTTTCTGCCGAGATTCCACTGTATTTCTAGAGCAAAGGTTTTCTGCCGAAGTTCCACTGTATATCTATAGCAAAGGTTTTCTGCCGAGATTCCACTGTATCTCTATAGCAAATGTTTTCTGCCGAAGTTCCACTGTATCTCTATAGCAAAGGTTTTCTGCCGAGATTCCACTGTATCTCTGTAGCAAAGGTTTTCTGCCTAGGTTCCACTGAATTTCTGACTGCATATATTTGCTTTTTTTTTTTAATTCTAGCCACTTTCATAAATGAGTGACAGTCATCCATCTTTCACCGAAAACTGGGACTGCCGAAATAATTTTATCACATACCCGTGCCGATTTTGCGAATCCGTAAAAATGGTATTGCACGACCGTGTGTATATTTTGATGTGATGTCAATTGCGTTGTGTAAAGACGCACTAAATGTTAGTGTTATACTACAGGCGCGTCAATGAAAAATGAATCTTTTCACTTAAAACGGTCTTTATTTTGGGTATGTGATAAATAGAATATTAAATTCGTGAAAGTTCATTACTAAATTTATTTAACTCGTTGAATAAAATAATATTATGATCGCATAATATTATTTCATTAAATTCCAACGAGTTCAATAAATTCAGTAATGAACTTACTAACCCTAACCCTAACACTCATTCAATTTCCTCTTTAATTTTATTTTCTTACTTCAGGGATAATTTGAGACAAAGAATGGTTAATAAAACAGACGACAACGTTGATTTCCATGAAGAATTGACGGAGATTGCCGGGAATCTGGATGACGCAGACGCTGTGTTTTTCATCAATGAAGACGCTTCCATCTTCATTAAAACACATCGAAATTCATTTCTACACACATTAGCAACGTGCTTAAAGTCAACTCCTAATAAAATTTTGGTTCTTGATATATGCTTAAAACCTTTAAATATTTTGTAACACACATATATATAGTTATTATAATATAAAAGTTGATACTTAATTCATGTTGAATAAGTTGTTTATAAAATAAATTGTATTCGAACTGTTATTTAAATACAATATTTGTTTTACTTGTAATGCAATTTGTTGTTTGCATAAACATGGTGTTATTTTTATACTTATGCGGAGTCCATACGAAACTGCGGGGTTATTACATCAAGAACAAATCCGACGTAATGCATTCAACCTGAACTAAACATATTTCATCCTTTTCCCGTATTTGTTACAAATTATTTTTAAAAATTTAGCGTTCAGGTGACCGGGAACAATGCAGTTTCTTCTCTAATAACAGATGAGTGTCCGACGTATGGATGGAAAAAGTGAACATAACAAATGTTAGAGCTCCTAACTTCCTAAGGTTAAAGATGACAGAATGTAGATACTTGCGGAAAAGGAAAGACAGGGTTACTTGCATTATCAAATCCAAATTAGTGTCTCTATTCAGTTAAAGGTTTCAATAATGTCAAAGCATTAAGGACACTTTCCACGGTAATAAGTTGTCAATAAATACTGCATGGGTCAAATCAGTCATAAAAAACAAGAGCTGTCGGTAGGACAGCGTGCTCGACAAGTCTCAGTGCTTGATACTAAAACAAGACCCTGGATGATGTAGAATTTTCTAAATTCAAAAAGGGCCATAATTCTGTCAAAATTCATGTTAGAGATATGAGCCTTGGAAAGTGACCTAATATGCTTTTAAAAGGGCCATAATTATGTCAAGTTACATATTAGAGTTATGGCCCTTGAACAGTGACCTCCAATTATGCTCTCCAATAAGTGTGTGAATTTTCATACAATTTCATTCCCTAGTTTTGGAGATACCAATTTGCACGCAAAACTTAACCAAAGTGCAACAACGCCACCACAGACTCTTGGGTGAGTAAAATGGCTTTCCCTTCTCTTCACGCAGTCAAGCTAAAAATAAGATTACTATAAATCAAAGAAAGACTTTGTAACATTTTCTTATGAAATTTATTCCATCATTTCCAGAACATAGTACTCGACTAATTCCAGCAAATGTCAAAACACCTGCTTGGGTCCTTTCATTTCATACAATAGTGAAGTAAAATATTTCAAAATATTACAACATTATACACATATGCCATTATTCATATTTATTAATTAAATCTTCAGTTAAGAAGTATTAGTGTAATTATGAATAAGGTTAAAATGAGATCCTACATGCTGAAATTTCGGGCAATGGGCATAAAATCATTAAAACACCCATAATACCCTGCCTATTCATACATATGACACGCATTTCAAGTATTACTACAACATAAAACATAACATTAAAGGCACATCATGCCTCAGAAATGAGTTGTTATTTAGACAAACACCATAAATCCATAGATAAACAACAAACAATACCTTTCAAGGGCAATATCCCCTTACAACATTAATTTTTTTAAAGTTTTTTTTTTACATATCCATATTAAAAATCAACTTTCTTAACATAGTCCATCATACGATTCTAAATATAGATTGATCACTTTAAAAAGTTTCACACCATTTACAAATGATACTATTACTGACATTCAAGTTCTGAAAATTTCATAAAATATGTAAGTAAAGTTCTGAAAAATAAAAATAGTCATGACAGAAAAATTGAAGCCATCAAACTGTAAAGTGCCATTAACCACATTACAAATTCAGTAAAAACACAAGTTACAAATTCAAATGATTCAATGCAATATGAATTACAAATTTACATTCATACAGTAAGAAATTTAGTGTTTACTCCTTTAAATAAAACATGAATTACAGAATCAAATTTATATGTGCTTACAGATTCAAATTCATATGCATTACAGATTTAAAATTCAAAACTACATAAAATAAAATTCAACTTTCAGATTCAAATTCACAGATTACCAATCGAACTAAAGTTAAAATAACCTTCTTAAGTTATTTCTTGCATGTAGATCTGATAACCACCGTATTTGTTGCACCTTCATTGTGATTCAGATTTCCCAAGAAAGATATTTTTAGCCATGCAATCAAACCATCCTTTACAGAGAGGCATTAGACAAATTATCAAAATATCACTGTCCTTGGAAATAAAACACCAGTATTGTTAATTTTTGTTAGAAAAAAAAATGTTTGAAGTAATTTGAAACATATAAACACAATTTTTGATGGGCAAGATTGTTTTGCCAGTTTACCAGCCAGCTATATGGACCACGCCATGTTTTTTCTTTAAATCATGAAAAGTACCTTCGCAGCTGCTAAAATTAGAAACCGCATCGCTTTCAAAATTGTGAAAGCTTGCTGATGATTGGCTGTTTGAAAAGTCACAAGAAGGTGACAATCAATTGGTGGTCATCAGATCCTAATGCATATCTTCAATTAGGATATGAATGGATCAAAATACAAATTGAAATGAAATACAATTACAATTTCATATGCATAACAATTTCAAGTTCCCTAAATGTTATTTGAAATACTGCATCAAGTTAATGTCATTCAAATACAAAAGAAATGCTAAAATCTTATGCCAATTGGTTCACATTTCTATTATTTTACACGTTTTACTACAGGCAAAAATATTTTCTTTCACAATGACCAACATAACAAAATGGCACATGAGCCTGATTGGTCAAAAAGTTGCAGGAGTGCTAATCTCCAGTTGTTTGTCCCATAATGTAATGTTATGTTCCAGTATAGAACAAATGTAGTAAATGTTTATTATAAAATAAAAGAAGGCAAATGTTTGAAATAACCCACAATTTCACAAAGGTGAGGAAGTGCAAGGACTGTTTTCTTTAATTTCAGTGACCCCTTAATTCATGTACATGGTACATGTATCTGAATTTGTTTTGTACAAACTTGATAGAATACTTGTTTTATCCAAGTATGCTACTGACAAATATTAATGGTTTAATCTATATATAGAAATCTATTTTTAGACAAACCTATTTTTAGCTCAGTTTTATATAGTATGAGCATCTTACAATCAGATGAGACACATTGAAGCTACATAGCAAATTATCTTAAATGCATCACAATCTTACTTTTAAAGGAGAGCACTACTGTTGATCCAGCCTGCACTAATAGTTATCGCTTTTCAGTGGGCTTACAAAAAATAATTTTTCTGTAATTAACTGTAATATTGAAGTGGGCACTGTAAATTTGGACTGGTCACTGAAATATGTAAATGGGCACTGTAAATACTAAAAATGGTCACTGTAATATTTGGCTGGACATTGTTACATGTAAATGGTCACTGTAAATATAGAACTTGTCACTGTAACAATTATTCGACTCAAGATCTAAGGGCACAGAACTGTTGAAACACCTCCAGAATATGAATGTCAATGTCACTTGTGAATAGCAAACTCTCCAGGGTGTTTATGTACTTAAACACCAGACTGTGGTGCTGTAAATAGAAAAAAAATAAACAGGTTTTACTTTTTTATGCTAAAGAATTTGATTACAAAAAGTTTACAAATTCAACATGCATAAATCCTAACATCAACAACTAGCAATCTTTTCACTGATTGAAATTTCTTGACTGTGATTGAGACATGATCAATCATGAGATTGAAACACAATCTATTTCAGCAAGATGATCTTAGTTGTGGTGCCCAGACCCCTGAAGATTATTTTCTGGGCAATTTGCCGCCTCATATAAAACAAGGGTTCGTTTACATGGCCCTGAGTAAAGTCATTTATTAAATACAGACACATTTGGATACACATATAAAGTTTTAGAAAAACTGTATCTGTACAACTCTGTACAACTTCTAAAAATTTATAATGAGGTGTGCATGCAACTTACAAATGACACAAACACAAAAACTGCTATTTAAAACAACAATAACAACAACAACAGAAATTTAATGAAATTTTCCTTTTCCATAATTACGAAATTTGTCCTTACAGGTCAAGTCATTTGACACTCAAGGTTTGTTGTGTACAAGATGAAAGGCACTGGTTGATAGGATGAATTCAATATGGTCAAAATAAGTTATCTGGACAGAAATAGGCCTCAGAGTTGAATAACAGATATTTGATGAAATTTTCCTGAAATTGGGAAATTTGAACTTACAGGTCAAAGTCATTTACCAGTCAAGGCCTGTTGTGTTAAAGCAGAAAGGCCTTGACTGACAGGATGAAAATATTATGGTCAAACTTACAGTTGATATGCCACAGACTTAAATAACAGATATCTGATGAAAATTTTCCAGAATTTTGAGATTTGACCTTATAGGTCAAGGTCATTTAGCACTTAACGTGTGGTATGTAAAAACCTAATATAGGCGCTACCTCACAGACTGAAAATGTCAAGGTCAAAGTAAAAGTTGTCAATAGAGAGAAAAAAAACATACTGGCCAATGTTACTGATCTATCAATCGATGAAAAATTCTTCTTAAGAAATAAAAGAACACAAGAATTGAGCACTTACTAGAAGGAACACTTCCTGAAGTCTTTCAATGACCCACTTATACCAGGGAGTCTGATAATCTATACCCTCACTCTCACATCGTGCTAAATGGTCCGTCAATATTATAATGAATCTCTGAAAACAGATTAAAGGACAAAATAGATTTAAGTATGCAATGGCCACAAAGCAATAAGTGTATATGTTTGCAGCCAACATTTACATATACACAAAAGTTAACCAATAAATTAACATATCATTCTAGTAATACTATATTTTGACAACGCGCTTGACTATTCTCAGGGCTTGATAGTAAAACAAGAGCCTGGATAATGTAAAATTTTCTAAGTTCAAAGGGGCCATAATTCTGTCAAAATTCAAGTTCTGTGCCTTGGATGGTAACCCCCCTATTAGGGCCTCAAAAAAGTATATGAAATTTCAACTAATTTCCTTCAGTAGTTTTTGAGATAACAACTTGCGCACAAAAATTGAAAGAGAGTTTGACACTGAGGCTGTAGCCTGGATGAGTACAATCACTTTCCCTATATTGCAATTGTTTGTTTAATTGGATTTTTCGTCACACTGACAAATTATAGGTCATATGGCGACGTTCCATCTTTATTGGTGAAGGAAGACCTCAGGTGCTCTTCCGTGCATTATTTCAGGCACAAATGGGCACCTGAGTAGAACCACTGACGTTCCGTAAGCTAGCTGGATATATTGCAAACAGCCGAGCTAATAATACCTGGAATATGATGAGAAACAATCGTTTCTGTTGATTCTGGACAAGTTCAAGTCTTTCTTCCATGCGCTCCACCATTTCCTCCGTGGGTACCTCATCGTCCTCTTCGTAATCTAAACCATCCGCCATCTTGAAATATACAATTAATCAAAATAAGTTACGACCATTAAAGATCCTGTAACTCAAATTATTTTATGGTTTTATATCATAAATATGATGTTCATATGATGATTTATCAATTTTGAAAGTTCCAAAAAGCATTATTTGTAAAGATATTACCGAATTTTTGCAATAGCAAGACATGATTGTGTTAAAGACAAACCTTTTTCTTCGCAGCATCTAACAGATCTCTGGCATCCTCCGCTTCCTTCTGAAGTTTTTCAACATGCTTACTCATCTTGTTGATGGTCGAGTGCATTATCTCCCAAACATAGTTCCTGTAACAGAACAATAGTGCATTATCTCCCATACATAGTTCCTGTAACAAAACAATAGTGCATTATCTCCCATACATAGTTCCTGTAACAGAACAATAGTGCATTATCTCCCATACATAGTTCCTGTAACAAAACAATAGTGCATTATCTCCCATACATAGTTCCTGTAACAGAACAATAGTGCATTATCTCCCATACATAGTTCCTGTAACAAAACAATAGTGTATTGAAATTAAACAGAGTATTAGTTGCAATAAGTTTTGTTTGTCTGGTTTTTAACTAATCTTAACACTTTATTTGTCATATCTTGGCAGTCAGTTCACCAAACTGGCTTACTGGATTACTTAATCCTGGATAACTAACCATTCCTCAATCCTGGAAAACTAACCATTCCTCAATCCTGGAAAACTAACCAGTAATTAATCCTGGATAACTAACCAGTAACTTATCCTGGATTACTAACCAGTAATTAATCCTGGATTACTAACCAATAATTAATCCTGTATAACTAACCAGTAATTAATCCTGGATAACTAACCAGTAATTACAAACTTTTCCATAAGTGACCTAGTACGTACCCCACATTTTTTTTTAAATCAGCAATGTGAAACAAATGACAATAAGACTCAATGATTTTAACAGAAAAATTTTGCCTTGCCAAAGGATAAAATCTATGACAGATAGATGCTTCCAGATGCTCACAGATGTTTCATTATGCAAAGTGGTAAAATAACTAGCACCAGAACACAAACCTGGTGAAATCTGGTGCCATGTCGGCTGAGAAGAGCCAGTTAGCAACAGATGAGCACTCTACGATCTGTGTCTTCAGAAGCTTGTCTGTCAGAACTACCATCATCTTGAAGAAAAACAAGACATTTAAAAATACATTAACAGATTTTTTGTATTTTAAATCACTAAATACTTTACATAAAGCAGCTTGCCTCCAGATTATTATTTTCATGTAAATTTTGAAAATGAAATTAAATACATAATATTGTATAGTATATTAAAGAAAGCAATTTACACATTATCAATGACACTTACAACCAACGTTAATTACCAAAAGAGGTCAAAATATGAAAAATATGTCTTTACTGCATTAGTAACGCAGTAGAAATATACTTACACATAATGAAAAAATCACTATTAATGGCTCATAACATGTAAATTATTACTTGAATCTTTCTACTTTTCCTAAAATCTCAGTACATTTTTCACCAGTTTGATTTATTGAAATATTTTCGCTCATCTGGAGGCATGCTGCTATAAATACTTTAATTAAAAAGATATTATGCCCATCCAAGAGTAAATGGTGAGTGCACAGGCAAAAGTCAAATTAACTTTACATATGTGTTAGTCAAAATAACTTTACATATGTGTTCAATTTCATATTTTACTATGGAAAAATAATAATCTACAAGACCCACAGAAACTTCTATAAATATAATTTGGAATGTATCTGTTACATTCAGTTTAAAAAAAAAAAAAAAGAGTGGGGCAGTCTTTTTATATTTTTAAAAAACACATAGGTAAGCATTACTTGTGGATGTGTACTCCAGACTTCATACATTGTCTTCAGGAGACATATCTGGCCTTCCTCAGACTCGGCCAACATCTTCAATACAAAATGAAACCTGAAACAAAACAAGAGCTGTTGGTGCTTGATAGTAAATCATGAGCCTTTATTGCATCAAACCTTCAAAATCAAACTTTCATTTCACTGTTTAACTGTGTCCTGTTTCACAGGTATTTAACCTGTTCTCAAACATTAATTTTTTTAGCTGAAAGGTTTGTAGGTAAATTTAAACAATTATTTTAAGGAACTCCGGGGTCCATACACTCAGTGCCTGTAAGGGCAGATGTACACTCATTAAGCTAGAATACATACATACAGGAACTACATATCTGTAAAAGACATTCTTTATATTTTCAATTAAAATATGTTTGAAGAACATCTTAATTTGTTTTGTATTAATACAATGAGATGATTTGCAGTTTGATTTGTGAAACGTCAGGTCTGAATCATGGATGGGATCACCACCAGGCTGACAATAAACAGTTCTAAAAATTAAGACAAAATTACATGAGCAAATTATAAGATGTAAAAGTATACAAACTGACTTTGCAATGGCAGCAAATGAATGGGAGAAAGATTTAGATCCAAGATGTAACAGTGTAGACACAAACACATCTATTCTGAGAGGGTGGTGTGACGGCTCATCTGCAAAGAAAATATCTTTATATACATATTTTTCTAATAATTTTACATATTTTCGCACTATTTTTACACATTTTTCCATTATTTTTACATATTTTTCCATTATTTTTACATATTTTCCCATTATATTTAATATATTTTCCCATTATTTTTACATATTTTCCCATTATTTTTACATATTTTTTAAATACATTTTTCCATTATTTTTCCATTTTTTCCTATTATTTTTTTATATATTTTTCCATTATTTTTTATATATTTTTCCATTATTTTCTACATATTTTCCTTTTATTTATACATATTTTCCATCATTTTTACATATTTTTCTTATGTTTTAGTTTTTTATTGTTTCAAAATACATATCTAAAAATATTTTAAATTCCCATGCAAATTTTATTTTTATCCAATTTCAAGTCATTGTGATAAAATCTTACGCGTAGATATCTGATTATTTCAGACTAATTTGCAATACAATTTCAATGCAACATTTTGTTCAAATGTACCTATCAAAGCTTAATTATGTGACATACTTATAGAAACTTATTTTACAAGTCCGCAATGCAATATTTTTATTTTTGATTGTGTTTAAATTTATGTCTCACCAACACTATTCATATCATGAAGCAACAATGGCCGAATGATTTTATTGCCTATCCTATTTCTTCAAATTATTCATTGAATTATGCTTGTTTCTCGCTTCCTGTCTTTGAAATCATACAAATATGATATTTGAAAGTGAAAAGTAGGAGGAAGTATTAAATTAAATGAATTCATTAGCTTTACTGGTGGAGGAACACAATTGTTTCAAGCACAAGCAAGCACCTAAGTATGATGACCACCAACCTTCTGTAGGGTAGCAAAATAGCTTCCTCATACGAAAGAATACAAAGTCCCTGGCAAGATTGGACCCCAAAGCAGTGAGGGGCAAGAGATTTTAAGTCAGCAACCTTAACCATTCAGCCACAAAGGCCTCTGCAGTATTTTATGATCAGTTAGAAAACACAAGACCTGTGCACTGTTAGCGTGATTCACTTTCTCAGTGGTGGATAGTTAAATAAAATCAACATCGAAAATGGGGCATAACTTGCAATTTTTTTAAGGATTATCTTCCCTTTTAAAAAAGCGTCCTCTTATGACAATAAACATGTATACTAAGCTTGAAGTGAATAGCTTTAACAGTTTCCAAGAAGAAAAAAAATGGACCATAACAAGGAGGTAAATCAACGCCTACACTGACATCAAAGCACACAAAAGGGTCATGACAAAAGGTTCACTTTTTTCTTAGAAAAAGGGAGCTAAAATGTAAATGTAAACATCATACCTGTATCATCAGCTAGGGGATTTGGTAATTCTTTCAATAAGACCAGCGTCTCTTCTGGTGTACATTTTGATTTGATGGCATCTATCAACTGATGGGAAACCATGGTACCCGGCAATGATCCTGTATAAAGATAATACTTCATGTCCATTATGATTTATACTCTATGATGTGTTTTTCCTTCTTTAAATGTATCAAAAGTACCACACCTTTTTGGAAACAAAAAGCTATTCATGTTTCAATCGTACTTTAACTTTTACAGCTAGCTGATTTGATGACATAAAATGTGACGTCATTGTTTCAGTTTGTGCACACTCGTGTTCAGCAGGCAGATTATGATCATCAGTTAAAATCATAGGCAATTTTGTTTACTATATATAGTAACAAGTGTATTAACACTGAACAATAATTCATAACGTGCAAAACAACACAAAAATGAAAAGAACCTAAAAATCATAGAAATTATCAATTTTCATTTATTTCAGAGTATATTTCTTTTTTTATCTTTTACACATAATCCCATTTAAGCGCATGATATGATCTATGTAAGAGGTCAAAATTTTATGTTTCATGGCCTTTTGACCTCAGTGATGCTCCCTTTAAGTAAATTGGAGCTTCTTTAATGAAATTTTTGAGTAAAAATCCTGTTTTATTTATAAGTTTTGAGCGTTTAAAATCAAAATTACCCACCTGCCCCTTCTTCCTCGTACTTGTACCTGGCTTGAGGTTTGGCTGGTATCAGTTCTCTAAAGGCTTCTGGTACCGTGTCTTTGATCCTTTGATGATACGACAATCTGTAAAACAATAGCGCCACATGCAGTGTTACACTTGTTTTGGGCAACCAATTTTGACAAAAATTCTAAGTTAGAAAGAGGCATAACTCCAAAAATAAAGCTTACAGAATTATGCATGCCCTTTGTCTAACAACTGCACTTTGTCTTGATAAGCAAGTATTCCAAAGTTTTGTATTGATAACTTTAAAAAATTTAGTATAATGGGCTACATTAAAGTTTTTGCACGACAACGTGATCATAAAAGCTCCACTTTCCATATGAATAGACAAAATAATAATACCATCCTGTTATTTCAGTTTGATTCTGTTTCATTTAAGCTGAAGGCAAGATTATTAAAAATAAATCAACTTTACAGACGAGGAGTGAAGAAGCCTCCTTTTCACAGTAAATGGACAGGCAGAACAACCTTGTGAAATGAAATAGCTTGTCAATTTGGTAACCAAGTATAAAAGCTGACTTAAATGTTGTTAATCGGCTGACATACATGAATATGTATAAATAATAATACAAAACTAAAACTTGTAAACAGTTACCTTAGGCATTTATGGAGAACCTCTGTAACAAACTTAGGTTTAGGGAGAAGCGGGTTGACCTGTGTACATGCAATCCAATCATCCCAGCTCCATCTGAACTGGAAGTTACTCAAATGGTAGGCAAACCAGTTGGAAAACCTGAAATATAAAAAGAAACAAAATCTGATCGGATCCCAATACAAGTTATACAAGTAATACATACAAACAAGACATGTTGGTAGAACAGTGTGATTGACTATTCTCAGTGCTTGAAAATAAAACATAAGCCTGAATTAAAATGAATTATCTAAGTTCAAAAAAGGGACATTATGATGTAAAAATCCATGTAAGACTTATAATGAGCCTTGAACAGTGACTTCCCATTATGCTCTCAAAAAATTGTGTGAAGCTTCAACCCATTCCCTTTAAATTTTTAGGAGAAACTCTTGCTTGAGTATTGATTCTGATATTTGGAAAGCTAGTTGTTTGTTTGTTTTATTTTACACCTTTTCCCAACAGTATTTCAGTCATATAGGCAGGTAGTTTCCTAACCATCGTTCCTGGAGAGTTACTCCAGTACTAGACTACCTTCCTCCGCGCTAAACTACCAAAGCATCTCCCGAAATCGAACCCACGTCAGAGAGGTAACTGGATTAGAAGTCATCGACTCTAACCTCTCGACCACGGAGGCGGTAGAAAGTTAGTTAATACTGCAAATGTACATACCTTTCAATACATGGAGACTTCATCGTATCCAGTCTCTCATACAACATTTCTGTAGCTTGAGCCAACTTATTACATGTTAAGGAAATGTTTGCTAATATCTTTAAAGTCCACTTTTCAATCTGAATAAACACCATTCATCATTTTTAAAGCAGCACGCCTCCAGATTCACGCTAATTTTCATGAAAATTTTGAATATGTGTTTTAAAGAATTATTTAGTGAAATAACCAAAAGGAAGCAATTTACATATTATCAATGGCACTTACATCCCATGTAAATTACTAACAAGAGCGATCAGTGATCACATGTGTCGCCTCATGATGGCCAATTTCATGTTGGGACAAGTTTTGTGACAGACGGACAGACAGACGGACAGTGCACAACTAAACTTGGTACTGATCATTCCTGTAAAGTTTGGATAAAATTGTACCAGTAGTTTATGAGGAGTAGTCCGGACAAGCTTTTGTGTATCTGGCAACACACAGAAAAAAAACACCTTTTAATCAAAGGGCCAGAACTTGGCCAAAAATCATTCAACTGGAAAACCCGTGCAATATGCGCAAGGTCTTGAGCTGCAGATCAATCCTGTAAAGTTTCATTGAAATTGCATAAGTGGTATAAGAGAAGTAGTCTGGACAAACTTTAAAAATAAAAATTATTAAAGGGCCATAACTCTGACAAAAATCATTGAACCGGAAAATGCTGACGATATGCACAACTAGACTTGGTACTGATCATTCCTGTAAAGTTTGGATGAAATTGCACCAGTAGTTTATGAGGAGTAGTCCGGACAAGCTTTTGTGTATCTGGCAACACACAGAAAAAAACACCTTTTTATCAAAGGGCCATAACTTGGCCAAAAATCATTCAACCGGAAAACCCGTGCAATATGCGCAAGGTCTTCACCTGCAGATCAATCCTGTAAAGTTTCATTGAAATTGCATAAGTGGTATAAGAGAAGTAGTACGGACAAACTTTAAAATTAAAATTATTAAAGGGCCATAACTCTTACAAAAATCTTTGAACCAGAAAATGCTGACGATATGCACAACTAGACTTGGTACTGATCATTCCTGTAAAGTTTGGATGAAATTGCACCAGCAGTTTATGAGGAGTAGTCCGGACAAGCTTTTGTGTATCTGGCAACACACAGAAAAAAACACCTTTTTATCAAAGGGCCATAACTCGGCCAAAAATCATTCAACCGGAAAACCCGTGCAATATGCGCAAGGACTTGAGCTACAGATCAATCCTGTAAAGTTTCATTGAAATTGCATAAGTTGTATAAGAGAAGTAGTACGGACAAACTTTAAAAATAAAAATTATTAAAGGGCCATAACTCTGACAAAAATCATTGAACCGGAAAATGCTGACGATATGCACAACTAGACTTGGTACTGAACATTCCTGTAAAGTTTGGATAAAATTGCACCAGTAGTTTATGAGGAGTAGTCCGGACAAGCTTTTGTGTATCTGGCAACACACAGAAAAAAACACCTTTTTTTCAAAGGGCCATAACTCGGCCAAAAATCATTCAACCGGAAAACCCGTGCAATATGCCCAAGGTCTTGAGCTGCAGATCAATCCTGTAAAGTTTCATTGAAATTGCATAAGTGGTATAAGAGAAGTAGTACGGACAAACTTTAAAAATAAAAATTATTAAAGGGCCATAACTCTTACAAAAATCATTGAACTGGAAAATGCTGACAATATGCACAACTAGACTTGGTACTGATCATTCCTGTAAAGTTTGGATGAAATTGCACCAGTAGTTTATGAGGAGTTGTCCGGACAAGTTTTGTGACGGACGGACGGACGTTCCAACATTTTCGCTTTAGGGGCTATTTTCTTTGTTATTTTCTTTGTTTTCTTAAGGGCTAAACCTTCTTAGCCCCTAAACCCTTTGATCACGGAATGAACCTATTGTTCTCTTTACTGTTATATAGCCCCTAAACCCAAAATGTTTGCTCGGACAGACAGACGACGGAGAAGTGATCCCTTTATGTCGCCACTACTCCGTAGAGGCAACACAAAAAGAGGACAAAATATGCAAATATAGCCCTTACTGCGTAAGTAACGCAGTAGAAATACAGTTATAAATACCTAAAAAACCAGTCATTAATCGCACATAACATGTAAATTAATACTTGAATCTTGAATATTGTTTTACTTTTCCTAAAATCTTAGTACATTTTTCTCAAGTTTTGATTTTATTGAAATATTTCCGCTCATCTGGAGTCATGAGCTTTGTGAATTTTTTTAAATAGATACTGACTGAATAGCAAACAGTGCGGACCATGATGACAGTTGCAGACTGACCTGGCTCTACAATGATGGCAAAGGTCAGAAATTTTGGTTCCAACAGGTTAAAAGTTGTTTTTTTTGGTTTTGCTTTTGGGTTTTAAGTCACACCAACACGGTACAGGTCATATGGCGACTTTCCAGCTTTACTTGTGAAGTACCCCTCCATGCATTATTTCAGGCATATACCAGCACAGAAAAGTTATATGTAAGATTCAATTAATAATTTACATGGTATATGCGCTTAAAGTCTGATTTTGCAGTATTTATCACCATTATTTCTACTGCTTGACTAAACCAATAGAGGTATTGTCACATATTTTGACCTCTTTCTGGTAATTAACGTGGATTGTAATGCTGTTTGTAGAACCACTGACGTTCTATTTATCACATACCTAAAAGAAACCATTTTTTTCTTTTCTTTCTTCTTTTTGGTTGGGTTTTATGACTCAACAACCCAGTTAATGACATATGGTGACTTTCCAGCTTTATTGGTGGGGGAAAACCTCAGGTACGCCAAAGTGCAAATATTTCTGCACAAACCATCATCTAAAAAGAACCACCATTTTGTAAGCTAGCTGGATAGCTTTCTCACATGAAAGAATCCCTGGCGGGACTCGAACTCACTGAGGTCAGCAGCTGGCTAATCAGGGCTAAGAACTGCTAATACATGCCCACAAATCTTTCTTTTTATCAAATAAAAGGATACAACTTGTGGCATGGACCCTGGTTGTAGTTTACACAGCTCTATCAGTGTTGAACCATAGAAAATCTCAAGGTATGGGGGTTGAGGTAATCTGAATAGTTGACCAAACATCACCTAAAATTTATAAGAAAAAATATCTTAAGAGCAATAAAAATAAAACACATTTGTTACAGTAACTTTTGCAAATATTTAAATTCGCAAAATCATACGAGAGTCCAAACAATTAAACAACATGCTGTCCCACACCTAGTGCTCATCAAACATCGTATTCATCAATCGAAAAGAGTTAGAATCTACAGTACAGCATTTGCTATTTTTTTTTTATATAGAGTAAAATACAAAAAGAACTGTAGATTCAGTTTAAGAAGAATTCCAAATAAGGATTGATTTGGAGAAAAGAAGCTCCATAGTACTTTATAATATTTACTGTTTTATTTCTCTGTGACAACTGATCTTCGGACATTGAGTCTAATGGTCATTTGTCTCTCACTGCTGATTCACAAATCATGTCTGATTATAATTTGTCACTTGGGAAGACATTGGTAATTACTGGTTAGTTATCCAAGTAAGTCGATTAGCTTTTGTGCCTGCATTTGAGATTCTTTATACTCGCCACAGGTTGCTCATAAGGGCGAGTTCTCAAGAAGATTATTAGTCATTTTATCTTGCAGGATAGTGCAAAATACAGTTACAGAATGATGCCCTAATTCCAGAAGCTTCTCCTGGTTCTTAAGTGTGCCAAATGTTTAAGCACTCGTACATGGGACCTCAATTTAAAGTCTCATCCAAAAGACTTTTAATAGTTTTAGTTTGCTAGCCTGGAAATTGAACCCACAACGTTGAGATAACAAATCTCGCGCTCTAACCGATTGAAATATGAGGGCTGGTGTTGGTTAACTAGACTGACTGCCAAGATATGACCAACAAGAGCTGTTGGTAGAGCAACATGCTAGACTATACTTAGTGCTTGATAGTAAAAGAGCCTTGATGATGTAACATTTTCTAAGTTCACAAAAGGGCCAAATTTTTCTTTCAATCCATGTTATTTTGTCAAAATAGAGTTACCTCCTCTTGTCTACAGATTGGGGGCTTGATAGTGAACAAGTGTGCAAATTTTCAAAGCCTTATGTCAATGGACTAAATATTTGAAGTATTACAAAAACTTTAATGTAAATTATAAGTCAAAACAAGAGGGCCATGATGGCCCTGAGGTCGCTCACCTGTATATAGCCCCCCCCCACCCCATAAGAAGATGTTTCATGCTAAACATCTTAGCTCTAGCTCATTGGGCTTTTTAAAAGAAATTTTTTTTAAGTTTTTACTATACACATAAAGTTAAAAACAATGACACCCCTGGGGCGGGGCCAGTTTTGACCAAAGGGCTTTTATTTGAACAAACTTTGTAGACACTTACTAGAAGATGTTCCATGCTTAAGATCTAAACTCTAGCTATTTGGGTTTTTTCAAAGAAGATTTTAAGTTTTTGCTATACACATATAAGGAAAATCAATGACCCCCGGGACGGGGCCAATTTTGACCCCAGGGCTTTTATTTGAACAAACTTTGTAGACACTCACTAGAAGATGTTTCATGCTTAATATCTAAACTCTAGCTATTTGGGTTTTTTCAAAGAAGATCTTTTAAGTTTTTGCTATACACATATAAGGAAAATCAATAACCCCCGGGGCAGGGCCAATTTTGACCCCAGGGCTTTTATTTGAACAAACTTGGTAGACACCTATTAGAACATGATTGATGCTAAAAATCTTAGCTCTAGCTCTTTGAGTTCTTTAAAAGAAGATTTTTAAGTTTTTACTATATGCATATAGGGAAAATCAATGACCCCCTGGGGCGGGGCCAATTTTGACCCCAGGGCTTTTATTTGAACAAACTTGGTAGACACCCATAAGAAGATGTTCCATGCTAAACATCTAAGCTCTAGCTCATTGGGCTTTTTAAAAGAAGATTTTTTTAAGTTTTTGCTATACACATATAGTTAAAAACAATGACACCCCTGGGGCTGGGCCAGTTTTGACCCCAGGGCTTTTATTTCAACAAACTTTGTAGACACTCACTAGAAGATGTTTCATGCTTAATAATCTAAACTCTAGCTATTTGGGCTTTTACAAAGAAGAGTTTAAGTTTTTGCTATACACATATAAGGAAAATCAATGACCCCCGGGGTGGGGTCAATTTTGACCCCAGGGCTTTTATTTGAACAAACTTTGTAGACACTCACTAGAAGATGTTTCATGCTTAATATCTAAACTCTAGCTATTTGGGTTTTTTCAAAGAAGATTTTTTGAAGTTTTTGCTATACACATATAAGGAAAATCAATGACCCCCGGGGCAGGGCCAATTTTGACCCCAGGGCTTTTATTTGAACAAACTTGGTAGACACCTATTAGAACATGTTTGATGCTAAATATCTTAGCTCTAGCTCTTTGAGTTCTTTAAAAGAAGATTTTTTAAGTTTTTACTATATGCATATAGGGAAAATCAATGACCCCCTGGGGCGGGGCCAATTTTGACCCCAGGGCTTTTATTTGAACAAACTTGGTAGACACCCATTAGAACATGTTTCATGCTGAATATCTTAGCTCTAGCTTTTTGAGTTCTTTCAAAGAAGATTTTGTAAGTTTTTACTATATGCATATAGGGAAAATCAATGACCCCCTGGGGCGGGGCCAATTTTGACCCCAGGGCTTTTATTTGAACAAACTTGGTACACACTCATTAGAAGATGTTTCATGCTGAATATCTTAGCTCTAGCTCTTTGGGTTCTTTAAAAGAAGAATTTTTAAGTTTTTACTATATGCATATAGGGAAAATCAATGACCCCCTGGGGCGGGGCCAATTTTGACCCCAGGGATTTTATTTGAACAAACTTGGTAGACACTCACTAGAAGATGTTCCATGCCAAATATCTAAGCTCTAGCTCTAAGGGTTTTTTAAAAGAAGATATTTAAAGTTTTTTCTTTCGGTTGCCATGGCAACCAGAGTTCTGCATGGAATTAAATTCTTTGAACAATTTTTAAAGGTGACCACCAAAGGAACATTCCTGTGAAGTTTGGATGAAATTGGCTTAGTGGTTTATGAGGAGATGTCATTTAAAGTAAAAGTTTACGGACGACAGACGGACGCCGGACGCCGGACGAAAAGCGATCACAAAAGCTCACCCTGTCACTTTGTGACAGGTGAGCTAAAAAGGGACATTTTTCTGACAAAATGCTTGATAGAGTTACATCGTCCTGTCTACAGGTTGGGGTCATGATGTTGAACATGTGTGCAAAGTTTCAAAACCATATGTCAATGGGCTTTGAAAATATTTGAGGTATTACAAAAACTTTAACATAAGTGGTTACACTGACACCCACGCTCGGGTGACTAATATAGCTCTACTTATTCTTATCGAATAGTCGAGCTAAAAATGTGTAAACAGTGGCAGAAAAAACAACCTGCTGACAAATAAATAAACAAACATGTTCTTACCTCGACAATCATATAGTTCAGGGGAATTTTGTTCTTGGTCGTGTAGCTCAGCAAAGCTGCGGCACTGTAATTACAAAATGTTCAATGCAATTTTAACACCATGTAAGAACATTGTGTCTTTAATGTGTTTGTTTAGAAGTGAACAAAATGGATATAGATAACAGATGAATATCCACTTTAAAAACTTGTTTACAAAGCACATACTTTATCATTATCATAAACATAACATGAATTCATATCTTTTTTTTACATATATATGCTATTAATCAATTTAATATATGAGAAGGGAAAAGTGCTTGTGTGATTTTATTCTAGTTCTTTTATTCTCTCTGTAATTTGATAATATGAAATTAGGCAAAGCCTACAAACGGGGATGTCGGTTAAAAAAAAAGTTCATTTTTCCATTTTAAAAGTGTCATTACCGCTTTCGTTTTCACTCGGAGGACTTGATGATTATTATTAATCCGAAATGTTCGTTACTGGAATACCCCACCTATTATCATTGAGTTACATTGAAAATGGTGGCACCCTACTACGACTGACACTGAAAATTTCATTGAAAGGTATAGAATTCTAAATGTTCTTTGTTTTTTTATTTGATTCTCTTTTAAATATACACATGTTGTCTATAGCTGGGCAAGCAGAAGTCTGACTTCCCATATGAATTTTCTCAGTGGCAATACTTTGATAATGAAAATTGTCAATAGTGTATAGCTTTTATAGTTTATGAGAAAATGAACCTTAACAAAAAAACTTTTGAACAAAATTTGTAGCCCTTTTGCGTCAGAATACCCCCAAGTAATGTTCTATGTCAACTAGTGGAAGAAATCAAGAGCTTTCCAAGAGCTAAATAAATAGGTTTTGGACATAAAATGATTCGAGCTAAATAAATCGGTTTTTGACATAAAACGATTCAAAACTGTTTGAATAAAATCACACAGAACACTTTGCCATAGCCTTAGCATCAAACATTAAACAAAGAGATACCACTCTTTTCTCTCCAGGTGAAATGTCTGTACAATATTTGATAGACTTTCCTCGATCAGAAATCTTTCTATTGAATGACTTCCAGGTATTGCGGGGCCCTGCAAAACACCATACATAACTGCATGTCAACAACAGCAACAACAATAACATCATGTATCATGTATAAATAGCTGTACCATTCTTGTACAATCTCTTCAGTCTTCCTGCACATTCAAATAGGAAATAGGGGTAACAAATTTTTAGGTTTCCAAATTTTCTAAAATGATTTTTTTATCACATTCATCCCCCCCCCTCCCCCGCTTGGAAAGAATGTTACATTCTTACAAATATAACTTTCTCTATAATCTCTTCGCGCTACATTTTCCTATCTGTACCGGCAGCCATTGTAAGATTAGTCTGTCAAACTAGAGAATTATTAATTGGCATTGTCAACTGATATAGGCTGCAGTCATTTATCCATCCAGGAACACTTGCTTAATGTTTACATGCATTTTGGAGTTAAACTAAACGTTTTTGGAAAATAAAATGTAATCTAAAATGTCCTTCTTGTGGCTGTCGGTATATAACAAAACTGCAAATAATCTTTTAAAAAAAATGCCATTTATTCAATATCCCTTATAATAAATGACAATCTAAAAATTCATTTACAGTTTACTTTTAAAATCAATTGGTCTGACATTATGAATACATCTTATTAGTTCCCCAGTACATTTACTAGTCATGAGCTATAAAAAGACATTTGACTGATTCTCTACAACCTTGTCAAATGTTTTCGAATCACACAGCCAGTGTTAATTTCTGAATCCCGTCATCAGTTTTCGTAGAAAATTCAAAAAGTAAGGACGTAGTTATGAAAATAAACGTGTAGCTGGGAAATTTGTTAGCCTATTGCAGTAAGCCGTCAGGTATTGTACAAGAATGGTAGAGGTCACGAAGATTATGAAATCGTACCAATCTTTTCTGTCTTGGTTGTGCGTCTTGATCAAATATCTCATCTCTTCTTCAATAAGGAATCGATCTATAGCATGACTGCCTGGAATAGCTGGACCCTGTTATAGTAGTGTTAGTATAATCTTACATTGCTCACCCTGTTTTATATAGGTCTTATCATTCATTCAAGCAAATGTATCGGCTCCCATACACTGAGACAATACTACAGCTTATAGATAAATGATGAGGCCAATATGAAACAGTGCAAGATGAGAAATGGCTAAGTGGTTAAGGTGTTGGCCTCTCATCCAAGGATCAAGGTTTGAGTCTTACTGAGGCAGGGCTTCCAATAGTGGAAGTTTGTGACATTTACTCCTGATTTTGAATTGTGACATCCAAAATATAATACTTTTCCTTCTTTACCTATATAATTTGACTTCAAATGTCAAGACATTTTGCAGTCTCTGACTTCAAAAGCTTAGAATTTAATGGAAACCCTGCTGAGGTCATGTCAAATGTTTCCTATCTCACTAGCTTTGGTTGGTTCAAAAGAAGTTCGAGTAAACATCAAGCCTTTATCAAAGTTGAGAGAAATTGATATTGTAAGAAATATTGATGATAATTTGATTGTTAAACAAAACAATATCTATCTAGCTGTTTCATACTACCAACCCTTACCATGCTAAATATCATAATATGGACGTGTTCATTTTTCCATCTTGACAAAACCATCAATTTAGTGTAAATTTCAAAACATGTATTGACTGAATAGCCAACAGCGCCGAGCATGATCAGATGGCAACAATGTGAATTCAGTCGCTGGAGCGCCAGCAGGCGTGGGTTTTATAAATTGAAAAGAATTCTACAGACAATTTTTTTATGAGTCCCTGGCCAACTTGTGGCTATGTGTATCAAAGAATCAAAATGATAACATTATTTTTATTTTTTTTTACAATTATCAGAATGCATACAAACAGAATTTTTGTTAAGAATGATAAAAAACATGTATTTGACTCTCAACTGCTGGAACCAAACTAACCAAACTGATGAGCGTTTGCAACCAGAATAAAACCTGGCAAGCCAGGCAAACAGACAGGAAACATCACCTGATATTGCCTATAAAATAAAATTAACAACACAATGACCCTGATAACAAACCTCTGGAACATCTGTGTAGTCGAACATTCTGAAGACGACCGTAGGTAGCGGGTACATAATCTCTTCGTTGTGAGACGGAGGGATTATCTGGGGTAACGGGTGTTGTAGAGCCTCGCATAAAACGCTGTCAAACGCCAAATATGGCCGCGGCACTTGCTTCTCGATCCATTTGTTGTTCCGCAAATTCTTAATCTGCGCCCACAGACAATCCAAGTACTGAAATATATCAGAAACAGTGTGAAAAAAAAAACTCCTCAGGTGGAAACAATTCTAGAAAAATTTCAAGTTATTTCAACCATAAGAACTAGTATAATCAGCCTCAAGTCAAATCAGTGAATATCAGACCATAATTTGCCACAACAAGAGCTGTCCGTAAGACAGCGCGCTCGACTTTTTTATTGCTTGCCAATAAAAAAAGTTTTTGCAGTAAAAGGCAATACAAGAATCTCTGTATTTTTAAAGTGAACAATGGCCATGAGCATTAAGATATTTAGTGAAGAATTATTTTACTGAATTGTGTGATACCCTTGAACACTGCAGCAAAGTTTGAAATGTTTAAGTCAAAAGAGTGCTTGCCTATAATACAAAACATTGACAGTTAAGGGCCATAATTCAAATAAAATCTTTGACAGAATTACCTTCTCCTGGACATGTTTGGGAATCATGATTGTAAACAAGTATTCCAACTTTCAAATTAATATCTCAAACAGTTCAGTCAAAAAGTGGACTGGTACTAAAAACTTAACCAAGATTCTAAGTCGATAAAAGGCCTTAATTTTTAAAACAAATCCTTGACAGAGTTACCTTCTCTTGCGTACAGATGGGGGTAATGATGTGAAATAGCATTAAAAAGTTTCAAAGCAATATCTCAAAGGGTTAAGGCAATAAGTGGATTTTACCCATATTCAATGTATTTTCTAAGTCAAAAAGGGCATAATTCTGTCAAAAACCTTGACAGAGTTATGTCCTCTTGTCTGTTGATGAAGGTCGTGATGGTAAACAAGTATGGTCCAAGTTTCAAAGCAATACCTCCAATGGTTTTGAAATAAAGTGAGGTGGTACAAAAAACTTAACCAAGCTCAATACACTTTCTAAGTCAAACAAGAGCTGTCCGTAAGACAGCGCGCTCGACTTTTTTATTGCTTGCCAATAAAAAAAGTTTTTGCAGTAAAAGGCAATACAAGAATCTCTGTATTTTTAAAGTGAACAATGGCCATGAGCATTAAGATATTTAGTGAAGAATTATTTTACTGAATTGTGTGATACCCTTGAACACTGCAGCAAAGTTTGAAATGTTTTAAGTCAAAAGAGGGCTGGTAAGAAAGAAAAAAAAACTTTTTTAGTGCTTGCCTATAATACAAAACATTGACAGTTAAGGGCCATAATTCAAATAAAATCTTTGACAGAATTACCTTCTCCTGGACATGTTTGGGAATCATGATTGTAAACAAGTATTCCAACTTTCAAATTAATATCTCAAACAGTTCAGTCAAAAAGTGGACTGGTACTAAAAACTTAACCAAGATTCTAAGTCGATAAAAGGCCTTAAATTTTTAAAACAAATCCTTGACAGAGTTACCTTCTCTTGCGTACAGATGGGGGTAATGATGTGAAATAGCATTAAAAGTTTCAAAGCAATATCTCAAAGGGTTAAGGCAATAAGTGGATTTTACCCATATTCAATGTATTTTCTAAGTCAAAAAGGGGCATATTTCTGTCAAAACCTTGAACAGAGTTATGTCCTCTTGTCTGTTGATGAAGGTCGTGATGGTAAACAAGTATGGTCAGTTTCAAAGCAATACCTCCAATGGTTTTGAAATAAAGTGAGGTGGTACAAAAAACTTAAACCAAGCTCAATACACTTTCTAAGTCAAAAAAGGGCCATAATTCTGTCAAAAACCTTGACAGAGTTTATGTACTCTTGTCTGTAGATGGAGGTTATGATGGTGAACAAGTATGGTAAGTTTCAAAGCCATACTTGTAATACTTCTGAAATAAAGTGGGGGTGGTACGAAAAACTTAACCAAAGGGTGTGACGCCAACGCTAACGCCGACGCCGACGCCGACGCCTGGGGGCGAGTAGGATAGCTCCCCTTTTCATAGAAAAGTTGAGCTAAATAAAAGGGCCATAATTCTGTCAAAAACCTTGACAGAGTTATGTACTCTTGTCTGTAGATGGAGGTTATGATGGTGAACAAGTATGGTAAGTTTCAAAGCCATACTTGTAATACTTCTGAAATAAAGTGGGGTGGTACGAAAAACTTAACCAAGGTGTGACGCCAACGCCGACGCCGACGCCGGGGCGAGTAGGATAGCTCCCCTTTTCATAGAAAAGTCGAGCTAAAAACTGTCAAAACATGCTGACTTTATCACAAGTCCTTGTTATAATCATAACTTCATAATTAATCATATAAAAAATTCATACTTTATATATTTTACCCTAATACACTCGGGATGTGTAACAGTTTAGCAAGTCTAAGCAAAGAATGGCCATTGATAAAACACAACATAGTATTTTTTCGTATTTTCGTTTGATGACAAGAGAGACATTTACCCGTTGTTTGGGTTTATTTCAGGCACAATCAGGCATCTGAATAGAACCACCCACTTTAGTTAGCTACCTGGATAGCTTCTTCACATGAAATAATTCCAAGTCCCTTGCTGGAGTCATTCCCACAGTGGTGACAGGCAAGTGACAGACTCAGTGACCTTAACTTCCAAGGAGGCCACTGGTACCCCTAGAGTATAACAGCTTCTTTTACTGTAAAGATTTAACTTAAAATCTAAGATAGTTATACATACCTCTTCTTGTGGGTGGGGAGTATCAGTAGACCACACCCTTAATGCTGGTACATGTATCTTCTGTCTTTTACTGAAAAACACAATACAGAAAATAAAATTATTTAGTTTATGTTACGTTTAGATATTCACAAGACCTGTCCACAAACAGTGCGCTCCTTGTTTTTTAATTTTTCTCAGTCATATGACTATAAAAATGTCTACCTAGCTTGAAGAGTGAATAGCTTTAAAAGTTTCTGAGAAAATGGACCTTAACAAAAAGGTTTACCAAAGCCGACACTTTATATTTACGAAAGGGTCTGGTCATTACAATACCTTCAACTTTTTCTTAAAAAAAAAATGGAGCTAAACATAAATAATTGCAGTATCTTTACAGGTGTTTGTATTATTTCAAAACTTATCCACTGGATAATGATCTACAAAATAAGAAATTTCACCCTAATTTTTATTTTTCAGAGACAAATATCATAACACAAACTGGTAAAGTATTTCTAGCATAAGAAATTCAAAAGTCAACATAACCATTAAACACAAACAAGGTTTGTTTGCTTTATCTGATTTTCACACCACATCAGTAATTTCGGAGATACCAATTTGCATGCAAAAACTTAACCAAAGTGAGATATTGATGCCCGGGCAAGTACAACTGCTCTCTGTAGTCTTCAAATAATCGAGCTAAAATAAAAAGCAAGCTAGCAGCATTACCTACCTTATATAACCATCTATACTGACCAGTAACTTCTGAAATTCCATCTCTTTCTTCTCATACAATTCTCTACCAACCTTTAAATATGCAACAATTTATGTCAACACCATATACCAATCTTGGTACCAAATGAGTCATGTTGAAGATCCTTATCAAAGGGCATGCTCCGTCAAGTTTCTCTCTCTCAATTTATTATTCTTCTAAAATAAAGTCATTAAATCATTAAAGTAAATGAAATACTGAAGTATTTAGGGATATAACAAAGAATGGTTCCAGGTACTTACCCATGGTAGTGACGTCAGTACGGCATACACATACCAGTCTGATCTCACCTGAAATACATTTCAATATATGTGTATTATTAAATAAGTCAATGGTCAATAGTTCATGTTAATAAGTGACTGTGAAGAACGTAATATTCTTTTACTTCACTTATTAATCCAATGCTATCTAGTTAACTAGTTTTGGAGGTATACTAACTTGCACTAAACAACTTAACCATTGTGACCCTGACACCAAAGTCTGGGTGAGTACAAAAGCTCTCCAAATTCATTGAATAGTAGAGCTAAAAAACTTGTTTAACATGTCAGTATCAAATTTTAAATTAAACAAGCTATGCTTATAAAATTTCGTTATATAAAAAAGTTAAGTTATAATCTAAATTACCTGTGGTATATTATCTTCTAATGTCACTTCAATAAAATTGTCAAACATGGCGAGCAGGGAACCAGCTACTATGACTCGGCAGTTTACAAGGTCAGCTATGAACCGGATAATAAGCCTAGCAGACTCAAACTCTTCAGTTTTTAGCGCTTCTTTCATATTTCGCACCAGCATTTCGACAAACTATAGAATTAATATATCACAAACATTAAATTCTGTGACTTTTGAAGCCATTCATTTAAAAAAAAAAAAATTTCATATAAATTATTACAAGGAAGAAAACAAAAAGAAGTGTTGGCCAACTATCAGTACAAAGAACCTACTTCTTGATAGCTTTTATAATTACAACACACAGACATAATGTATCATATGACACCAGTGCTGCTTATTACATCATACATGTATGTACTGTTTTTAATAAATTCATTTAAAAGCACATTATGCCTCAGGAATATATAAATATTTTTTTCAGTAGAAAATGTGCTTTATTATGTTGTATAAACAAATTTAGAACATGTGAGATGAATGTAATCGGAAAAATAGCACTAAATGTGAAGTATTTGTGACAAAAGAGACAAAATGTAAACAAAGTGGTATTTTGACTTCCATACAAAGTAGCAAATCATATATATATATTTGTTTCTCAACACAGTATGTATGCAAATTGCCAAAATGCAAAAAAAACAAACTTAATAGGCCTTTAAGAGTTATCAAATAAGCTTACAGTGCTTGCAAAATCCGAACTACAATGTTATAACAAAATTGTGTAGATCAGGATATATTTACCTCCCCTCCAAAATTGTAATTTTTGGCATTGAGGAGACCAACCAATGTAGTGTAGACAGCCTGCTTCTCTGGTAATTTGACAGCACTGGAAAAAAAAAACAATCATATGAACTTGATGTTTGACTTTTAAAGCAGGTTATGTGAGTGCTTCACAGTAACATTTTTTCTTGAATACACAATTTTCACTGTCAGACAATTTCAACCATCAAGTTTTAAACACTTTAGAAAAGTGATACCGAGTATTAAATGACAGATGTTAACTTCATATTTACCATGTGTACTATTAACATGAACAACACAAAGGCAAAGCAACATTTGCACAAAGAAATATGAGAAGTCAAAAATAATTTTTTTAACAAGGGAGAGACTTGTCCATAAAATTTGCTTGAAAACATATTTCATCTGAATTATCCTTATGATCCTTATGAAGTTAAGAGGAAGCAAAAACCAGCAGGTTGCACATCATTTCATTAGGATAAACATTCTTAATTTCTTTCCAAATCTGGCAGACAGGATATAACTAGCAGACAGCACAAAATTAAGCAGCATTCTGTTTTGTGTGTATAATATAAATTAAATTTTGTACCATTCACATAAAATCCTGATAATTTTTGTTTTGTAATTGGGTAAATCAGCTTCCAGGACACTTGCTAGACCTTCTAAATTACTCTCCAGTGATGATGTACTCTGAAATATATAAATCAATTTTATGATGGTCTCCATGTTAAGCATTCTGTATAAGTAGATTAACATTAAGTAAAAGGTAAGGTTGATATACATGTAATACTTAAAAAAAAATTTCTTCAATATAATCAAAGTCATTTATCAACCAGGGCTCTCTATCGTAAAATTTGGGGTCGAATATGGGCCCCATTCCACCATTAAAGTAGTGTGTTTTTTTCCTCCTAAAACCATACAAAATACCCCTCGAAAATAATATTCAATGGCCATAGATCAAGGATCACATTTTATGTTGAATTTTTATACAAAGTATCAAAGATGTATTCAATTTCATTGGAAATAACCAGAATATTCCATGACATTTGTTAACTGACTCTTGTTATCACTTGTTTTAAATGAATTAATTGTTGAAATTCCCCCTTGAATGAAAAAAATTTGAAAATCATGCGAAATTCCCCCCATGCATGGACCCTGGCCATAGTCTAAAAATGCTAAATACTTTTAAAAGAATGCTCTGCATTTTTTAGATATTTTCAAACTATTATGAGCTGTTTAAAGGGCTAAACTATCATACATGTGAACTCTCCCACTTTTTGCAGCCATATTTTCAAAGATTTTTCTTAAAATAAGGGGTATTTTCACAAATTAAAGAAATCTCACTCTTTTTGATATCAGAATTTTCTTCTTTGTTTATTGCAAATTCTAAAATCTTCCTCTTTTGGAAGAACAATCTACCACTTGATCACTGAAAAAAGTTCACATGTATGAACTATTCTCAGTGCTTGACAGTAAAACAAGAGCCTTGATTATGTAAAATTTTCTAAGTTCAAAATTGAAAAAAACACTATTTTTTTAAAAAAGGGCCATATTCTGTCAAAATCCATGTTAGAGTCATGGGCCTTGGATAGTTACCTCCTATTAAGCTCTCTCGACTCAAGTATGCAATGCTGAAACTTGCATGTAAAAATTTATGTGTGACGACTGAGTCTGACTGAGTATAGTTGAGCAAAAAAATAACTTAATTAACAATAATTCAATGTTATTGTGCTTTTACCACTTGCAAGAAAAGAACCAAAATGTTTCTCCTTCTTGTTGGTTCATAGATATTTCTAAGTATTAGTAACTGTGCAGACAGAAATGTTTACTGCATAATATTGTATTATAAATATAGAATGCAAATTCCTAACGCTCAACTTAAAGCGTAAAATATATATTCAATAAATTCAGAAGGAAACTTAATAATTTAAAATTACCTTCTCTCCAACTCTAGAAATAAGTGACTCAAGCCTGTCCTCAATGTCAACATTTTCAGATGTCCTCCTTCTTTTCCTGTGAACTGTATTAAATAATATGGATCAAAGTTAATACAATAAAAAATACTTGTAGTTGTAAGCAAAAGTTTAAATATCAGAAGTTATCAGAATGTTATGAGCCAACCCGAACTAGTGAGTTAGGTTTGACAGTTCGGGACCATTTTAGTGTAGAAGGTAACTAGGAAGAATTAGGCAATTCCTTGCTTGGCTACGATCCAGCGGTACAAGTCAACCCTGCCCCAAGTCAGCCCGGCCCCAAATTGGTCAACCCGGCCCCAAACCAATGTTATTTCTGGTCAACCCGGCCCCATTTTTTTTATTATTTATTTTGCTTTAAAATGTAAACACTTTTCAAGAAATAAAATAAAAATTAACAACAAAAACAACAACAAAATTTTAACGATGATATCTTTTATTATTTATTTTATATAAAAACTTTCAATATTAACAAACAAGCAACACATGCATAATTTACTGTTTTTACAATGTCCAATGCATAGTTATACAATGTTCAATGCAAAGTTCTACAATGTTCAATGTATAGTTCTACAATGTTCGTCACACACCCCTACAATGTTCACCACATACAAACACCAATTCACTAGTCTTCTTCTGCCTCTCTTCTACCTAGTATGGGTCTATTACATGGTAGACACAATCTTCAATAGGGCGGTTTAGACATAATAATGCTGGTAAATTTACTTAAATCAAAAAGAGTAATTTCATTTCTTCTCTCAAAACAATGGATTTAACACAATCAATACAGTTATCAGTCATAATGACATAAAGTGATTAAACACAAAACACTATCAATTTTTCAAACACTTAGTAAAATTCCAATACTTTTTTTACACAGTAAATATTCTTTGAAAATAAGTTAACAAACCAAATATTAATCAATTGTACTAATGAACGTATGCAATCAAAACATTCAAATGAACTGAAAAAGATTGTTGGAAACATAATTTATACAAACCTTTTAATGCCTTTCTTCCTAATTATCGCATTAACACTCACAAACCATCTTTAATTTACATCGAATAAAGATATGAAAAATACTACAAACTTATTTAAAGGATTTGTTTTCACAGCTATACCTTTTTTGTTAATTGATACACATCTGAATTAATGTTGATGTACAATTGTATAATTGTTGATGTTATATAATTATTCATTACCACTATTGCGTATTAAAGTCTTAATCGGCGCAATTAAATTTACCAACACTTTAATGCCAGTTCATGTTTTTTTTACTATTGTTCTATAGTTAATAATCCTCAATCAATAACAAATCATTTTTATTCCATCATACAACAAAAGGACTTAAATAGTTTTCTTTGAAAAATATATATATTGGGGCCGGAATGACCGATTTTGGGGCCGCACTGACCAATTTTGGGGCCACATTGACCAAATAAAAATACAGTAGGGCCGGATTGACCAATTTTGGGGCCGGGTTGACCAATTTTGAGGCCGGGTTGACTTTGGGCCAGGTTAACTTGGGGCCGGGCTGACTGTAATTCCGATCCAGACATTGACGGTTAGTTGATTGTTTGTATTGTCAATATTTTTATAATCATCGCACAGTTCTTTACCCAAGAAGAAACATATTCAAGAACGAAATGAAAATATTCAAAAAAATTGACATCAATTATTTGTTTTCCTTAAAAAAATGACATTCTTTGTACTGTTGTATCCGAATATAATTGCTATCCGAAAAAATAAATCTTTGTGAAAATTCAAAAATTAAATATCAGTTAAACATGACATTTAAAATACGTTTTTATTTCTTACACTACTTACCAGTATCATCTTCATCGTCACTAAATGACGCACGGCGCCTTCTTGATGCCATGATTTTAGAAAATTAAAGCGAAAATAAAAATAAAAATCCCACGCGAAACGGTGCGTAACAACAGCACAGCATACGAATCACTTTGTAGTAGGTACAATTTAGTTAAATAAATGCGAAATGGCTAGTAATGATAAAAGAGGTTGGCGATTGTTTTCTGACTTAAATAACGCCTTTAGGAGAGACCCAGAGATGTAAGACATATTTATTAATCATTCTGTATTTTGAAAAATCTTACAACAATATTCACAAATGAGGATTTTTCAAAATCTTACTCGTACAAAATATTTTCGTACTTATTTGTTAAAACCGATTTTCTTCCTGTTGTATGGAAAACTTTTATACTTTTTAATATCATTAGTTTTTTAAATATTACCCAGTTAAATCTGTTGATCCAGTCCTTTTACAATCCAATTTATTGAAACATTTTATGTTTTTATTTAATTATTTTTTTTGGCTGTTTTGTTTTGTTTGTTTGTTTTGTTTTTGTTTGATCAATTATTGATCAGGTGCTAACGTGTGAGAGATCAGTGATCATATATGAATTTTTACTATGGCAATGACACTTCTAAGTGTATAAACAGAAAAAAGTCTTAAATTTATTAAGCAGGCATATTTCAAGTTTCTTTGCCTGTATCATGTATGTGTTATTGAACACCCAACTCCTTAACATTCATCATTATAAACAGTAAAACAGTTGTTTCCATAATCTTTATCTTATGGTTGTTTTGTGAAAAAGATGTAAATACAGATTACAGAATGTTGAACAAAAACAGAAAAAAACAAAATATTATATTCGGTACATGTACAACAGTATATACCAATTTAGCTACCGAGTCAAGACTGCACAGATGCACTGGTGGAAAAAAAAGTTTATAACTTTCAGTCATGTCAGGTAAAGTGTTAAAATAGATAAAAACCTAGGTAAGTCTAATAAGTGAAGCCGTCTTAAATCATATCATAATTCATATAAGAAGTGACTTTTTGTCCATTCTGTAGTACCGTATGGTACTGGTTACGGGAGTTGACGGAAGTTAACAGAAGGTTCCGGACCAACCGGAACTAGTGTGTTAGGCTGACAGTTGGGCGCCATATTTGTGTATTATATATAACCAGAAGAATTAGGCAATTCCTAGCTTGGCTACGATCCAGACGTGGAAGGTAAGTCGATTGTTTGTATTGTCAATCCCTTTATAATCAATCGCGACAGTTCTATATTGGTGGCAGCGGTGGGATTCAAACCCACGCCTCCGAAGAGACTGGTGCCTCAAACCAGTATATTTTAATTTCTTTTCCTGTTTTTTCCAGAAATGAATTTGATTTTATCCCTGTTCTTGAACCCAAGAATAACAGGAGTCCTGTTGTTTTGGTGGATCACAAACTTGGCTTGGAACTGTGGAGTGTGAAGATACTCTTCCAATATGTATACCATACCTTAATGGGATGGAGAAATAAAAAGTCATATAAATTTATAGGTAATTATATGATTACTGGTATGTCATGGTTCAGAGCTGTTCACTATATTCACTATGGGGGACAGTGACTAATATAATTCAGAGTTTATTATACCCCCAAAAACGAAGTGGTGGTCGGTTGGTCGGTCGGTTGGTTGGTCGGTCGGTCGGTCCAGACGTCCGTTGCATTTTCCTTGTCCGGAGCATAACTTGAAAACTAATGGTTGGAATTCAATATAACTACATACAATGGTCAAGCACATTGAGAGGAAGTGCAGTGCACAAGAACCATAACTCTATCTTAAAGTAATTACAGAGTTATTGCCCTTTGTTGCCTTTCCATTGCTTTTTAGCTCACCTGAGCATGCTCAGGGTGAGCTTTTAGGATCGATGATTGTCCGTCGTCCGTCGTCCGTCCGTCGTCCGTTCACATTTAGTTGTTAACACTCTAGCGGTCACATTTTTGCCTCAATCATCATCAAACTTGGTCAGGATGCTTATCTAGTTGATAGCTCGGATGAGTTCGAACATGGGTCATCTCCGATGAGAAACTAGGTCACAAGAGCTAAAAATAGAAAAACCTTGTTAACACTCTAGAGGTCACATTTTTGCCTCAATCATCATCAAACTTGGTCAAGATGCTTGTCTAGGTGATAGCTCGGATGAGTTCGAACATGGGTCATCTCGGATGAAAAAGTAGGTCACCGGAGCTAAAAATAGAAAAACCTTGTTAACACTCTAGCGGTCACATTTTTGCATCAATCATCATCAAACTTGGTCAAGATGCTTGTCTAGGTGATAGCTCGGATGAGTTCGAACATGGGTCATCTCGGATGAAAAAGTAGGTCACCGGAGCTAAAAATAGAAAAACCTTGTTAACACTCTAGCAGTCACATTTTTGCATCAATCATCATCAAACTTGGTCAGGATGCTTATCTAGTTGAAAGCTCGGATGAGTGTGAACATGGGTCATCTCGGATGAAAAAGTAGGTCACCGGAGCTAAAAATAGAAAAACCTTGTTAACACTCTAGTGGTCACATTTTTGCATCAATCATCATCAAACTTGATCAAGATGCTTGTCTAGGTGATAGCTCGGATGAGTTCGAACATGGGTCATCTCGGATGAAAAAGTAGGTCACCGGAGCTAAAAATAGAAAAACCTTGTTAACACTCTAGTGGTCACAATTTTGACTCAATTGTCATCAAACTTGGTCAGGAAACTTGTCTAGGTCATTGCTGGGAAGAAATTGAACATGGGTCATCTCGGATGAAAAAGTAGGTCACCGGAGCTAAAAATAGAAAAATCTTGTTAACACTCTAGTGGCTACTGTTGTGATCCAAATATTCTGTTAATTGGTCTGAAAGTTTGTTTTGATGATTTCTAAGTCAAGTTCGAACATTGGTCATCTTGGATGAAAAAAACTAGGTCACACCGCCCAAATATGGAAAAACCTTGTTAACATTCTAGTGGTCACATTTTCGACTCAATTATCATCAAACTTGGTCAGGATGCTTGTATAGGTAATTGCTTGGATGAGTTCGAAATCGCATGTGGAACTAGGTCACCGGAGCTAAAAATATAAAAATCTTGTTAACACTCTAGTTGCTACTGTTTTGATCCAAGTATCCTTGAAATTGGTCTAAAAGTTTGTTTTGATGATTTCTAGGTAAAGTTTGAATATGTGTCACCTGGGTAAAAAACTAGGTCGCACTGCTCAAATATGGATAATCCTTGTTAACACTGTAGTGGTCACATTTTTGACTCACCTGTCATGAGACTTGGTCAGAATGCTTGTCTAGGTAATTGTTTGGATGAGTTTGATAAATCAGGTGAGCGATCTAGGGCCATCATGGCCCTCTTGTTTTTTTGTCCGTTGCATTTTCCTTGTCCGGAGCATAACTTGAAGACTAATGGTTGGAATTCAATATAACTACATACAATGGTCAAGCACATTGAGAGGAAGTGCAGTGCGTAAGAAACATAACTCTATCTTGACTAATTACAGAGTTACTGCCCTTTGTTACTTTTCCTTGTCTGTGGCATAACTTGAAAACTACTGGTTGGAATTAAAAACAACTTCATACAATTGTCAAACACAATAAGGGGAAGTGCAGTGCACAAGAACCATAACTCTATCTTGACTAATTACAGAGTTATTGCCCTTTGTTGCTTTTCCATTGCCTTCTTTTTTTTGTCCGGACCATAACTTGAAGACTAATGGTTGGAATTCAATATAACTACATACAATGGTCAAGCACATTGTGAGGAAGTGCAGTGCATAAGAGCCATAACTCTATCTAAAGTAATTACAGAGTTATTGCCCTTTATTACTTTTCCATTGCTTTCTTTTGTCCGGACCATTACTTGAAGACTAATTGTTGGAATTCATTATAACTTCATACAATGGTCCAGCACATTGAGAGGAAGTGCAGTGCACAAGAACCATAACTCCATTTTGACTTATTACAGAGTTACTGCCCTTTGTTTCTTTTCCTTGTCCAGAGCATGACTTGAAAACTACTGGTTGGAATTCAAAACAACTTCATACAATGGTCAAGCACAATAAGGGGAAGTGCAGTGCACAAGAACCATAACTCCATCTTGACTAATTACAGAGTTATTGCCCTTTGTTACTTTTCCATTGCTTTCTTTTGTCCGGACCATAACTTGAAGACTTATTGTTGGAATTCATTATAACTTCATACAATGGTCAAGCACATTGAGAGGAAGTGCAGTGCATAAGAACCATAACTCCATCTTGACTAATTACAGAGTTACTGCCCTTTGTTACTTTTCCATGTCCAGAGCATAACTTGAAAATTACTGTTTGGAATTCAGTACAACTTCATACAGTTGTCAAGGACATTAAAAGGAAGTGCAGTGCACAAGAGCCATAACTCCATTTTGACAAAATACAGAGTTACTGCCCTTTGATACTTTTCCTTGTCCGGAGCATAACTTAAAACGTACTGGTTGGAAATCAAAACAACTTCATACAATGGTCAAGCACAATAAGAGGAAGTGCAGTGCACAAGAACTATAACTCTATCTTCAGTATTTATAGAGTTATTGCCCTTTGTTCTTTTTCTTTGTCTTTTGGACTTATTACAGAGTAATTCAATTAAACTTCATCAATGGCCAACCACATTGAAAGGAAATGCAACATACATGAACCACAATTATCTTTAATTGCCCACAACCATAACTCTATGTTTCAATTCTTTAACAAGGTATTCTGTTACTAGTAACATCCTCATTTCCGAAGCAGACTTGTGGGGGTATTAATCACATTTAGTGATAGTTCTAGTTTCACATTGCTCTGTTACTCTGTGATATTCGAGGACGAATTTCAATATAGCAGGGGAGTATGTCACGGTTCAGAACTGTTCACTATTTAGGGGAGAAGACGTATTAGCGGCGGGATAGCTCAGTCAGTAGAGTCGCGGTACGGTATTCTGAGGGTTCCGGGTTCGAGTCCCGGTCAGGCTGCACATTTTTCTCACCCTGTGACAATAATAATTTGAGAATATTCTTCTTTCTGAATAGAGATGTACTTTTAAAGTTTCCAAAATGTCACTCATTGGCCAATTAACTGAACCATCTTTTTCTTCTGTTGCCTTTTGGCAATTACTACAGTTATAGCAATTTAAAGTTTTGTATGGAAGTCAAAAATTTATTTGCTTCTGAGGCATAATGTGCCTTTAAAACTCCCTGATTCTGTAGATACTACAGTATTATGTAACAAATGATTATATTTCTATTGTCACAGATCCTCAAGAAATAGCTATGTTAGCAAGAGCTGTTGTGTTGGTAAACCCAGAATGTTATACAGCTTGGAATGTAAGGTAAATAATGATCTGATCAAGTTAGTGTTGTGAATGGCAGATACTAAATTGCTGAATGTCTCTCTTGAATGGGAAATCTGTTAACTTATTTCGTAGCTACTTTTATGCCAAAATCTGTAAGAATTGTTTGAGCTGACATGTCTTTGAATAGCTTATTTTGAAATGTATGAGTAAAGTAAGATATTGTCAAGTGAACAAAGAAAATAATTTTCAAATTGAGAACAGCACTAAAAATCTATGAAAATTACCAAAAATAGATCAGAATATCTAAAAGAAGTCCTTAATGTGTTAGTCATACCGTAGAAATTTGGTGTTCAAATACTGCAATGTCTGTCATTAATTGTATATAACATAAAAATTATTTCTTTAATTGTGAAAAGTTTGACGTTTCTTAAAATCTTTAGTTAGTACATTTCTCCTGAAGGTTGACTTTCTTGATAATTATAAGGCTCATCAGGGATGCAGCTTTAAGAGTTTTTTTTTTTTTTTTTTTTTTTAGGAAAGAGTTAATAGAGTCTGGAGATATACTGGAGTTAGATGACCTTCGTCTCAGTGCACTTGTACTAACTAAGCATCCTAAAAGTTCAGAGACGTTTGTTCACAGGTAAGGGAAGTAAACAGTTCAATTAAAACCCACATTTGGGCCTCGTTACTGTTATATCCCAGGTTTGACTGAAGACTTGAGTCACAGTTTAGAACTGTTCACTGTTTAGGGGAAAAGATTTGTAAGCCGCAGGATAGCTCAGTTGGTAGAGCTGCTGAATGGTATTCTGAGGGGTTCCGGGTTCAAGTCTCGGTCAGGCTATATATTTTTCTCCCCTTGTGACACTTGCAAATTTAAGGTGTTTAAAAAGTTAACAACTTCGATATTAATATTAAAATGTCAACTATCAAAAATGCAACAAATATGAGCTAAGGTATGACTATAAAATGGAGGTGTTAGGGACTTACGAAAAGATCAGTATGTGGGCTTAATTTATGAGACAAACAAATTTGCTTATAAGCAAAGGTTTTGCATTAGATTTGGCATGGAACTATGACATTTTAAATGCCTTTGGTTTATGTATTTTTAGCTCAACTTTTCAAAGAATATGGAGTGCTAACCCAGATGTCAGTGTCGGCGTAACACTTTGATTAATTTTTGCATGCACGTCAGTTTCTCTAAAATTGTTGAAGGGAATGGATTGAAACCTTACACACATAGTAGAAGGACACAGTAGAAGGTCCATAACTTTAACATGGATTTTGACAGAATTATGGCCTTTTCTGAACATAGGAAATTCTACATTAAAATAGTCAAGCATGCTGTCCTGTTGACAGCTCTTGTTATAATTAATTGTTATTGAAAATTTTCATTGTCGTTTAATGTAATGACATTGTCTGAAAACACCCAACAGTTGCAAATACAACTAAATGTACAAATGTAGGATGTTTTTCTCAGGAATATAAGTTATTTGGGCCATGCCATGACAAAACCAACGTAGTGCGTTGCAACCAGCATGGATCAACACCAGCCTGCGCATCCGCACAGTCTGATCAGAATCCATGCTGTTCGCCTACAAATCCTATTAGAAGTAGAGAAATTGATAGCGAACAGCATGGATCGCAAATGCTGGTAGCAAATGCACTATATTGGTTTTGTCATGGCGCGGTTCATATTTTTTATGTGTTTATTTCAGACGATGGGTGTTAGGCCGGTTTATTGAAAATCATTTACAGTCTAGTCAAGGATCTACAAAGAGCACTGGTAGTTGTGTTGATGGATTTATTAGCATGGAAGCTATTGATTTAAATCTCGAGGCATCACAAAACCAGTTGTCATTACAAAATGGTATTTATTATATAGATACTTTTCACATAGCAATAATTACCTCCCCTCGCCACAATTTTGAGGGTCATTCCCAATATATCATATGATTGATTAAGATAAGATAAAAATCTCTCAAAATTCTATCATCTTCAAGAAGATTATAAAAATATTTTATATATTGGTTCTAAAATAAATTTTAATGCATATGTGTAAAAGAATTTGATACTTCATGCAAATGAGCTATTTTTATTAATTTTTTTGTACTTTTTAAATATAAATTATTGACCCCCAATTAATGAGTGCAACTTTTGGCAAGGGATGTAAATATTGAAAAGTTCTTGAACTATACTTTAGTGCCTACCATACTCAAAGTGATTAACCTTTGCCTCCAGTAAAGTCACTGACTTACTTCAAGCAGGGTCTGCAAAATCTGGATTTGACTTACTTGTTCTTGCGCATTTTTATCTAAAGCATTTCTTATCTTGTTAATATGATATTTATACAGTAAATGCTCTGGAAAATTTCAACTTGTCCATACAAGCTGTGGGACAACTTGGGCAACATGGACAATTGATTTTGCCACCCTAAGTATATCTTTGTACTCATAGTACTTTTGAATGTCTGACTTTAAATTTTCATCTTTTAAGTTTATATGCCCAAATTAATACATGTAATAGACAGTTCCAAAAATGGAAGGTGGACAAGTCCAGATAAGTCATTCAGGAGGTCGAGGGTTAGGAGATTCCACTGTTATCTAGCAGCCATATAGAGCACTGAGAATTGTCAAATATTTTCCTGTTTGATTTTAATTTGGTGTGTTTTGGTTCTGAAAGGAAATTTTGAAATTTTCTTAAGATAAATAATCTTGCAGATACATTATACTTGAAACATAACTTTGAATATCCAAAAAAAGGAAGACATTTAAAAGCACATCAGGACTGAAGGTTATAAAACTTTTTTTCCGAGTTCTGTCTCTAATCTCAGGATTTTCATTGGTCAATATGCATTTTGTGGCAGTTTCTGACCAATCAGATACTTGGAATCTGAGTTTGAGCTCAGAGAATTTCTTTATAACTTTGGACGCTGGTTAATCATTCATGTTTTTAACTGATGATAACATGTAACATATACAATAATTTTTCAGGGGACGGTTCATTGAATGTTAGTGCTGTGTCAGACTACCACAGACAAATGAAGGTTGAAATAGATGTTTGCCGCTGTGCTGCTGAAAAATACCCATGTAACTATTATGCCTGGTCTCAGAGAATCTGGCTTATACAACACTGTTATAATTGCTCTACTCAGGTTAGTGTCAATTTTGCTTTTTAAAGGTAGTCTACTGTTATGCTTTCCCGCCAAAGAATTTCTTACATCAACCAATACTGTAATAAATCGGTCATTTCCGGAAAGTTATTTTAAACAATCTTCAGTAACCAATAATTTTTAACCATTTATAATCAGAATTTAGTACATAGCGTTAAAGGATTAGTGATTGTAAATAATCTGTTGTGCAAGAGTTTGAAAAAATAACGTTCTGAAATATAACGGATTTGCTTTGATATTAGTCGATGTTAAAAAATTTTTTTTGCGGGATAGCATTACAGTAAGAGAACCTAAAGCTTGACTACTCGAAAAATAAGTAGAGCTATTGTACTCACCAAAGCATCTGTGTCACTGTTTAACTTTGGTTAAGTTTCTGCCTGCAAGTTGGTATCTCCAATACTACTGAATGGAATGGGTTAAAACTTCACACATTCTGTTCTCTGTGATTATCTAACATTATGGGTACAAGATCAGTAGCTCAGATTTAGCATTTTATACAAAGTTGTGACCCTTTTCTTACTGTCAAGCACTGAGAATAGTTGAGTGCACTGTCTTACGGATAGCTCTTATCAAATGTTGATTAATATATTTTTTGATACTTTATAGGATCTTCAAGGTATTGTGCTAGACCCCCATGCCCCTAAGATAGGAATTATATCCTTGCAAATGGTCTTACACAGACACAGTATTTGGCTTATTTGAAGAGCATTAACCATTCATGGCAACATAGTCGGAATGTAAATATATATGTAGCAAAAAAAGGATAGTATCTATCATCTTTTTAACCCATTACTTCATGAGCATTTTGAAAAAAATGGCTGTTTTCATTGAAAAGTCTCCCGTTACAAGTTCAAATTGCTATAATACTATAAAAACTGCTTCAACACTAATCAAACTTGGCACAAATGTTGACTGGACCATTGCCCTTGCAACAACATGATCAGGCTTAAATTTTCTGTTACCATGGCAACGAGGGGACATCTCAAAATTGCCAAAAATCACTATTTTGCGTTGATTTTTTCCATCAAAATTGATTTCAAAGTGCTGCAACTTCTCAATGGATTGAGATAGAGTCAAATGCTTTTCAACGTTGGTTACATGTTACCTTATGATCAATCTGGGGTCATTTACAGCCTCTCACAAGTCTAAAATTTTCTTGGCGATGAGGGGGACTCCGCCCTCCCTTCAAACCCCCCCAAACAGAAGGGGGCACATCCCCCTTCTGGCAACCCCCTGATGTATCTTTTGGTTGGGGGGCCGCGCCGAAAAAGAGGTCACTTTTTTTAACAACATTTCTCAAACAAAAACAAGTGTTTGGGGCCTAAATAAGGCATTTTTCATCATTTGAGACAACAAAAAAAGGGGGGGGGGATGAAAAAGGCGTGTATATGAAGTAACGGGTAAAAGGAGCTCCAATGAGGTGAAAAGGCCTGAAAACATGAAATTTGTAATTCTTACATACATGTAGATCAAAGCATTTAAGAAGGAAAACTTTGCAAAGGATATTTTAATAAATATACTGGAAATTGAATTTAATATTGATTTTTTTGTGCAATTCTAAGCCCGATTTAAGAAAAGAGCATTGCAACACTTTTCATTTTTGGGTCATTTTGCAATTTTGTACAATTACAATAGGTATTCTGGAAAAATGGGTTGAAGGAATAATCTTAACATTTGCACACAAGCTATTGGTTTACACCTTCATCAAATGGTACATAAATGTGAAAAAAACCTAAGTGAAGTCCCTTTAAACTGTCACTTAAGACTTTTTTTATGTTTAATTTTGAACCATTCTTTTTGTAGGTTTTACTGTCAGAGCTCCAGGTCACAGAGTCTTGGGTAGAGAGGCATATATCTGACACATGTGGCTTCCATTACCGCCAGTTCCTACTCACTACCCTGTTCGCTCAGCGTGATCAGTTAAGGGACCAATTTTCCATGCAATATGTGGCGATCATGCAGAAAGAACACAAGTTTGTACAAGACCTGATCTCAACATACCCTGGTCATGAAGCCATGTGGAATCATAGGTATATGTCATATGTTGAATTCTAAAATGGTCTACTTAGTACTTATATTCTAGTTATATTTCCTTTTGAAATTTTTTTTTAAGTCTTGAAATACCATTTCTTTTCTTAAATTTAGGTTAAACATCATTTTATTCATACTTGTTTTAGATTTAGAGATACTACTGTTCACAGCATTTCTGGAAGATAATTTTAGATTCTGCCCAATATTGTACATATTGTTCAGAGCATTCCTGGAAGATAATTTTAGATCCTAACCAATGCTGGACATACAGTAGAACCTCTCGAGTAACACCCTTTGTCACTATCCAAGTAGCATAACACTTAATATTGATTTTAATTGTTGCCCTTTTTAAACTTTTTTGAAAATTCTACATTATTCAATTATTCTTTTACTATCAGTTACTGCGGATAGTCGAGCATGCTGTCCTAGAGACAGGTTGTGTTTGATAAAGACCTTAAGGACATTATGATTTTTTTTTTTTACAGGAAATATGTCTTCCATTCACTGCATAATTTGTACTGCACTGAATGTAGGAGAGATGAAGGTGAAAATGAAAGTAATTTAAAGAAAACCAGACTGGAAAATGATCATCACATTCTAGAACAGAAAGAAATAGACTGCGTCCAGCAAAATGAACTCAAATGTAAAGATATTCACCAAAAGAGATTTGCACAAAATTACATAGACTGGATACAAAAAACTGTGATAAAATGAGGACCAGTCCGAAATTATGCCTACAAATAGCACACAAAGAGACTAGCATAAAATTATTTTTGAGTATTTATTGGTCATAATAGCAAATAAGATAGAGTGAATGAATCTTTGCCAGATTTAGTTGACAGCCTCAAGTGCATCATTTAAAATAATGATTAAAATTAATATTATCTGTGTCAGGAATATTCAATTAATAACAAATTCAGAATTAGTTTCATCTTTTGGCTTATAAGCAGAATTTTTACATAGAATGCTAGATTCCATGCATGTTAACCATTAGTCATACTGTGTCTGAAAGGGAGGGGGAGAGAGGTGTCCTTCCTAACTCATGCATGTTAACATACATAGATTGTATGGAATTTTTATGAGAAATTAAAGAATATATAAGCATAATAGTTAATACTAAGATCCAATCATTGTCAGTTACCCACAGTATATATTCCGTACATACTACATTATCCACGGTAAATATTTCATACATACTACATTCCTCACGGTATATATTCCGTACATACTACATTATCCACGGTATATATTCTGTACATACTACAAAAGATGATGTGGTATGTACGGATTAAATATCTAGGATAACCAATCATGATGTTGTACATATTATGTACAGAATATATACTGTAGGATATATCTAACAAGTATGTACATAACATATACCATGGGTTGCCCACGATGAGATCCAATTGGCCTAACTCTTCGATAATTTATTAACCCTTTCCCTACTGGAATTGAAAGTGATAAGCCTTTGCCACCAGTATTAGAGCCAGGCTAGCCTGAATATCTGTGCAGTCTGACCAGGCTCTATACTGTTCTGTTGGCTGATCAACTAAAAATTTTCAATTTTGATCGCCCTAAAATTGATAATGGACGATTCTAAAAATGGAAGCCGGACAAATCCATTTAAGAAATTTAGCAGGTTAAGGGTTAAATATCACAGTCAAGTTCATTAGATATCAGTTTTGAGTACATTGTTGTAGAATAATGCACTGTTAAAGTTCAAATGCACAGAAATGTAATTCCATAGGTCTGAGTGATTTATTACAAAGCATTTGAATTATTAGCTGTGCATTATTCTACAACAATGTTAGAAAAATAAATATCTATTTTCATTCTAACATGCTAATAAAAAAGAAAAATAGATAAAAATATGTTGGATTACAAGGAGCGTAGAAGTAATTTGTTTAATTTAATTTTGTTTAATGTTGTCATTGGTGATGTCATAGTACGTGTAAGCATTCCTTTTTTGTGCTGTGCATATATCGTGTAATAATGCACTTAATTGCCCTATCTGTTTAATGTAATGAAGAAGTATAGGATTGATTTAAAGGGAAAACTTTTGATGATTGAAATTTGTTACTATAAATGTCAAGTCTGCTTCCAAATTATAAATATCTGTGATAGCTTTAAGGTTGATACAAGATCTGCAGGTGTTTCATGCAATGAATGTGAAAACATATGAGCCGCGTCACGACAAAACCAACATAGTGTGTTTGCGACCAGCATGGATCCAGACCAGCCTGCGCATTCGCGCAGTCTGATCTGGATCCATGCTGTTCGCTTTCAGTTCTTTACTTGTAATAGGGTTGGTAAGCGAACAGCATGGATTCTGAACAGACTGCGCGGATGCGCAGGCTGGTCTGGATCCATGCTGGTCGCAAACGCATTATGTTGGTTTTATCGTGATGTATATATATAAATATAATCAACATTTGGCAACTTTAATTTATTATTGTTGCATTGATTTTGAAATTTGATACAAATTAAAACCTGTTGATAGTGATATTTGTAAACGGTGTATATATTTTTTATTGGCGATGGTATTATATATTATATTTTACTATCTTTAAAAGTTGGCAATTGATGCAAAAGTTGAACAATGTTTGTTGACTTCTTTATGACATGCATTATTTCAAAATTCTTAAACTTTATAACTTTACAATAATAATTTCACTTGACTTATTTTCTAGCAAGAAAGGGTGTTATTGATAATTTTGTGAGGAAATATTTCGAATAAGGATTTGTTCATAAGCCAAAAATATCATTTGTTGCTAAGCAACAGAGATAAAAAGATATCCAAGGACATCTTGGGGGTGATACTTTTATGCAGCTACTTGTCAGCATTGTTTATGTATTTTTTGGGGTTTTCTGAAGTAAAAATGAAAGTGTAGTTATGTTGTGAAGTAAATATCCTGTACTGTGATGTAGAATTTAAAAATTGCCGGCAATTTCATATAAAAAATTATCTATTTATTAAAGTTTAAACTTTAACGTATATGTTTTCTGGCAATTATTGGCAATTTTTTTATTCTTTTTTTAATTTTTTTATTCAATTTGTGAAGTAGAATTTTTATAAGCATGTAAACTGACACTTGTGAATTTATAATGTTCTAACACTAGTTAGTTTTTCTATGATGTGAAATTGTGAAGTAGAAAATTAGTAAATTTCAACTGGTCAGAATTTAATGTATGATTGTTATGAAAAATTTAAACATTTATGCTGTCAGTTGTCAGCATTTTTTTTATTCAATTACGTTACATTTACTTTATATTGTGAAGTAGAAATATGTTTGTATATATCCTAACACCAGATTTGTTAGTAATTTTAATTAATTTTGTTGTGTTGTGAAGTAAAACTTTAAGAATTTATGTTAAAAACTTAAAATGCTGCTTACACGTCACCATTTTTTTTTTCATTCTTTGATTTTACTTATTATTATATTAATATATATTATATAATACTCGTACATGTAACTGCTAGATTTGATGGCTTTATGCAAAACTATTCTTTGTATATGTAGATAATGAAAAGACATAGGGTAGTTTTGCACAGAGCTTTGATTAAATTTTTTTTTATATTGCTTTTATACACTTTGTCAATACCACAAGTCTTTCATTAAACTATAACTACCTTAATGTTATTATCAATTGTGTCTTTTGTGGTTTTTTTCCTCCTATGGAGTAAGTTTTGAACATTTTCATTGCATTCTGATTAAAGAGATTATTTTATTTTTCTAGAGGAATATTTTTTATCACATACCATGCCTCTTTTGTGACTCTGTAACACATGGTATTACATGTACATGCAAGGCCGTCCATATATTTTGAAATGCCATAATTTACATTAAAGAAAGTGAAAAATTGAGAATAAGTGGTATCTCCTTTCTATGCTGCCCTAGAGGGATATAGTTTAGTTAGACATTATCTATTAAAGCCTTCAACGCTGTGCGTTGAAATCCTGCAAGGGACTTCAGATTCTTTCATGTAAGGAAGTTGTCCAGCTAGCTTATGGAACATCATTGGTTCCACTCAGGTGCCTGTTCATGCCAGGAAAAATATATAGAGTGGCACAAGTAAAGCTGGAAAGTTGCCATATGACCTATAGCACAATTATGAAGAAAGCTTGAAGATTATTAGAATCATTCTTGCATTTGCTTCCTGGAAACTGACCAATACATGAGAGAACAGGTTTGTGAACTGAGAAGGTTTGTAGCCACAATCCCTGGGTTGAGAGACAGAGACACCTTAACAACTTCCCCACTTCGGGGTACATAAATATTAATGACATATTAATATGTATTAAACAACTGGTAAGAACATAACAACACAAAACCACTTTTTTTGTTACTTTTTTAGTAGTTTTAATGTTTTTAAACATAACTTACATGTATACATGTATATGCTATACACTAATTATTTGTCAAAATAAAACAAACAGTTGCTAATCCTCCAGTAACATAAAAACATAATAAGCTAACATAACAATATACAGTTACCATGGCAACAAAATACCGGTATATTGTACGAGACATAAAAGGGCACTTCAGCACTTAAATCAATACAAAACTTACAAAATTATGCGGATCAACAAAATTTCCAAAACAAAAATGAGCTTTAAAATATTACATAAAAGCAGTCTATTCATAGAAATGGATGAAAAAGAAAAACTGCCTTCCAAAAAAAAAACAAAAAAAAACTTTGTTATAAAGACATTGAATATTTATAAGTTTATATTAAAGCTTTTACATCCATTCATTCCTTAATTTAAGATTGAGTTGGAGTCTCTATTTTTACAATCGTCTTTTTTAACAACTGGAAGTATTACAGTATACTGGCCAATATCATTTTCTTTACAGTCACAATCAAACATTTTTTTATTTCACATTCATATGCAAATGAAATCCATGAAAGCATCTTCAATTTACAAAACAACTGGTGCAATTCTCAGTATCAATTTTTCAACTTTATATCATGCATTCTATATAAATTGAACCAATTTACATTAAATAATTATATTAAACAGACTTGTCAATCTTTCAGTCTGGACATAAACCTACCATTCATTATTCTCAGGGAAATTTTCAAAAGATGTATCAATTAAAAAGCAAACAGTGCAGACTATGATCAGAAGGCATAGAAGTGCCAGATAATCTTGGTCTGCACTGGTTGTACAGATTTATTCAGCAGACTGAAAGCTACAGAATATAAAATTTATGCAATTAGTATTAGATTTATATGTCAACAGAACATTTTTTTTTCTCAAGTCTGCCATCAAACCAGTGTACCAGAAACAGTTATCATATACTTGTAGATGGACAACTCAATGAAAAGACATAAAAAATATTTCAGTCGTACTTTTTCATGCAAAATCTTCAGATATTAAACCACATTTTACACAGGTGCCAAATAAAAACAAAATTGGCAAAATTAAGCTAATATGAGCTATCTCAATCAATTAATCAATACCTTACACATAGGAAAATTGAATAATGATATAAGATCTTATACATAATGAATATCTAAAGCAAATGATCAGACAATTATAAATGTACAAGACTATGCAAAGGACTTCAAATGCATGTAGATGTTGTCCGGAACTCAAACAATGTCAGTTTTTCCAAGCTAATTAATTCCATGCTTCAAACTTTTCCCGTTTGATTGTGCACTACCTGTCACAATAGATAAGTCAACCTGTTGTGCTTATTTTCAAAGCTGTAATTGTGAAAGTTTTTAAATTTGTATCCTCAGATTACCTGGGAAAAAACTTGAAATATTATTAATTCCGGAGTTAGTTTATTTAAAATATTTTTTTTTTCTTTTTTTAGTACATATTTTTTATTATACATGGTAAAATATGGTTGTTAGTCACCATAATTGTAAAAAATTGGATTATCAGTTCTTAAATGACCTGAAGTTGTTGATAACGACCTGTCTCAGAGCCCAAAATAGGGCCGAGGAGCAAAGGCCATGAAATTGCCTTCTGACCTAGATCTTTTCAAAATAGTTTTCGTAAATACCTTAAATTTGTAACCATACATGAATATAGTTACTTGGGAATTTATATCATATTTACATTAAAATGTATATTTAGTTGATTCAATCAAAGGATACAATATTCACCTTACAATTTTTTCTTGGTCAACTTTTATCAAATATAGTGTTCAATAGAAATGACATTTTTTGTGAAAGATTTCAAATAAAAGTGTGTTTCTTTATCATAGAGCAAATAAATAAATCTGTAAGGAGAAACTTAACTATTCTTTTACAAAGACATGAATGTTGATACTTGAACAATGTTATTTGTGTAATTTGAACAAAAAAAAAAGCTCATACAAATCAGATACAATAAAAAGTTCGGAACTTTTATCTTACATTACCTAGCACCACACTCAGCAGTTTCTATTCTATTTTAAGAAACATTTTGTACATGTAAGTGAGAGGATATTGGCAAGCACCTGATGTTATCAGTGAAAAAAGAAAGAAAAGAAGACAAAAATGTAAAAGAAATATTCAATGAGAGTTACAACAAACAAATTGATATACTGCCTTAATATTTAAGAGTAAAATATATCTCATTTGAAAAAGCAAAAAAAGAAGAAGATTTTAGTAGTGCTTTGTGTGGGTGAAATGTAACAAAGTTTCACTTCATAGCAATGTATATATTCCAATGTTCCATACTCGGTTAAAACAAACTTTTGATTGCTGACATAACTGATTCGATGAGGTTTACATAGAGGGTGATATACACACACAGTGAAATACAGTGTGTCACCAAAACATTTCAAAATACAGTGAGTGATATATGTTATATTTCACTGATTTAACTTAATATTTCACTAGTTGAGTTTTACAATTAGTGGATGATATACACACAATGAAATACAATGTGTCACCAAAACATTTTAACATACAGTGAGTGTTATATGTTATATTTCACTGATGTAACTTAATTTTTCACTAGTTGAGTTTTACAAAGTGGGTGATATACACACAGTGAAATACAATGTGTCACCAAAACATTTCAACATACAGTGAGTGATATATGTTATATTTCACTGACATAACTTAATATTTCACTAGTTCACATAGAAATAAAACTACATTCTCACATTCTTCATACAATCAATTTCAATAATATTATTAATCATTACAAAGATTTAAAAAAACAACAACAACAAATATCTTCATAGTTTCATAATGCCATGGGGGAACACAATTAATATTTACTAGCAGTAATTCTTAAAGGGTTTAAAGCTATATCTAATGAAAATAAATTTTATAAAGCTGAGAAAATGGTCAATTTATTTAGTGTTAACAATCTTATGACCGAAACTCGAAAGAGTTGAAACATAAAATGTTTATCTCATTTAACGCACATTGATATTGTATGTTAAAACAGAAAACAAAACAATTATTATAATGTTATTGCAGGTACAGTACTGATCATTTCTTTATTTAGTTTTACTAATTTTCTGCAAGTACCATTTGCTCCTCAGGACATATACAAACATTTCTTCCACATCGATATTTTTCAAATTTCAAACAACTGATACCACATATTCATTCTCTTAAAATACAATATTCATGTATGTTTAATAACAGAGACAAGTTACAACTCTCTCGAGAACCGACCATACGATTATGGAAACAATTTAATTCAACCGTAACTGTTGATGATAAATTTTATATTTTTTTTATATAAGATATAGCTTTATACCCTTTAAGTACACAAATACACTTAGGTCATACAAGTCAACTGTTAAATATACACAAGGAAGATATATATATCTATATATATATCTTAACTACTTATATGATAATTACATACAGACTACTGTAAGTAAATACATACCAACAATTAAAAAATATGTCTCGTACACACAAGGAAGTCCATTATGGTAAATCATAGAAATATGTAAAGCACCTGTCTCATATAACAATGTTGTTTTACTTGAATAATTAAAAAAAAATTCATAGAACAGTTTTTCAGTTCTACTCGTGGAGGAAGACTTCCAGTGTCCTTTTGTTTACTATTTTTATGCCCATAAATAAAACCATTCACATTAATTAGTTGGTTGAACCACTTAATCATTTGGAAAATACTGTTATTAAATGTCTGTGTTAGTAACTTAGACCTTATATATTGTAAATGTATGGACGAAAGCAGACCTAATTTATACATGTATGGAAGTAAGCAGATTTATTTACATATATTGAAATAGGTAGCTACTGAATATCTTATAAGTAAAACAAGAGGGCAATCTAAGCCCCCAATTGCTCTACTGAGGACAAAATAGTATGTTGTGCTCAGGTGAGCTATTAAAAAACAAGAGCGATCAGTAATCACATGTGTCGCCTCATGATGGCCAATTTCATGTTGGGACAAATTTTGTGACAGACGGACAGACAGACGGACAGTGCACAACTACACTAACCACTTTGTACTGATCATTCCTGTAAAATTTGGATAAAATTGCACCAGTAGTTTATGAGGAGTAGTCCGGACAAGCTTTTGCGTATCTGGCAACACACAGAAAAAAACACCTTTTTATCAAAGGGCCATAACTCGGCCAAAAATCATTCAATCGGAAAACCCGTGCAATATGCGCAAGGACTTGAGCTACAGATCAATCCTGTAAAGTTTCATTGAAATTGCATAAGTGGTATAAGAGAAGTAGTCTGGACAAACTTTAAAAATAAAAATTATTAAAGGGCCATAACTCAAACAAAAATCATTGAACCGGAAAATGCTGACAATATGCACAACTAGACTTGGTACTGATCATTCCTGTAAAGTTTGGATGAAATTGCACCAGTAGTTTATGAGAAGTAGTCCGGACAAGCTTTTGTGTATCTGGCAACACACAGAAAAAGAAACCTTTTTATCAAAAGGCCATAACTCGGCCAAAAATCACTCAACCGGAAAACCCGTGCAATATGCGCAAGGACTTGAGCTACAGATCAATCCTGTAAAGTTTCATTGAAATTGCATTAGTGGTATAAGAGAAGTAGTCCGGACAAACTTTAAAATTAAAAATTATTAAAGGGCCATAACTCTGACAAAAATCATTGAACCGGAAAATCCTGACAATATGCACAACTAGACTTGGTACTGATCATTCCTGTAAAGTTTTGATGAAATTGCACCAGTAGTTTATGAGGAGTAGTCCGGACAAGTTTTGTGACGGACGGACGGACAGACGGACAGACAGACAGACAGACGGACAGACGGACAGACAGACGACGGAGAAGTGATCCCTATATGTCGCCACTACTCCGTAGAGGCGACACAAAAATGGCTTCTTTAACAAATATTCTTTACATGAAAACTAATAAACTTTTATTATGAATCAATTTTTCAAATCAATTAAATTAATCAATTTATCAAATAAATCAATCAAATAAATCAATTTATCCTAAAAATGCATGATGAATCATTCTAACCCTAATTTCTTCATATTGTTTATCAATTAATAATTATAATGATGAATGAATTTTTTTAATGATTTTTCCATATCCAACAAAAACATGTTTCCATATGGGTCAGGAGACTTTACATACTTCCAAGTTACTCTGAACAGTGTTTATATATATATATACATGTACACTTTTGACATACATGGATATGTTAAGAAAATCTCTAATACTAGCATAAAATGTTATGTATACAAAAGATTAATACACATAAGTGTATTAGTGTACATTGTAGTTTTGAAAATCAACAGATCAAAACAAAACTAGTAATTTATTAACAAACAATCAAATCATTTAATGTTAAGCCTCTAAAATGACCATCTGAAAGAACAATTTCCTTATACATGTATATTTTAGTATAAATGAATTTTTTTCTTATTTTTTAATTTGATTCCTTGTCAATAAGTGAATACATATCGTCTTAATTAAAACATAGAGGAAACATACACAAGATTTGATACATTACAGTACAGACTTATCTTAAGGAGTGTCAAACAAATTTTGCTTTGAACTATAAAATTATCAAAATTAAATTAATCAAATTAATGAATCAAAAATATTTAGTCATTCTGCACAGCTACGTTATTTTATTAGGCTGGTACATGATGTAAAGCTAAGACTGTCAAACTACAGATTAACGGAACAGCAAGTTCAAAAGATGTTATCTAGAACTCGGAAATTGTGAATATTCCGAGATTGGCTGAGAAAACCTAAAAATATTCACAATTCCAGAGTAAGTCAATTCATAACTTTCCTGGTTAACATATTTTTCCAGGACTATAGACTTGGTACACACATGAAGTTTTCTAATGCTTTGTAAGTTAGTTCATTGTTAAACACTTTCCTTAAATACTCTCTATCTTCCTTCACTGTATATTAAAGGAACTCCACTGAGGTAAGAAAAGCATAAAAACACAGAATTTGAATTTCTTACATAGATCAACTTGGGTACTGAGAATAAATTGAAAATCATATTTTTGTGCTATTTTAGCCCAATATGAGTGAAATTTGAAAATTTTGAATTTTTCACAATTTGAATAATCATTCTGGAAAAACAAAGTGAGCGATTGATCTGAAATTTTGCACACAAGTTATTTGTCTAGACCTTCATCAAATGAAACATTAATCTTGAAAAATTATTTTCAGGCCCGTCATGTCAAAAAACCTCAGTCGAGTCCCTTTAAAATGCTGAGACTTAAACATGTGATAAAACACTTATCAATACAATGTGAAGTATAATACATGGTAACTAAGACAAAATAAAAACAATTTAAACAATTATGCAGACACACAATTAAAAACATATTCTAATGTTCTTTTACATTTTGCAGCACAAATAGATACAAATAGATAGCATATTGTAGGCTCAACACAATACTTTCCTTTATTTCTTAAGGTTCAATACATTATGAAACTTTTAATTTGTTATTTATGGTCCGATAAGTTATGCAAACTTTAACTTGTTCATAGGTTTCCATCAGTAACTACAATTTGAACTTGGGTCCAATAAGTTACAACAATATTAACTTGTTCTTAAGGTCCAATAAGTCATGACAATTTTAACTTTTTCTTGAGATCCAATAAGTTATGACAATTTTAACTTGTTCTATAAAGGTCCAATAATAACTTAATATAGGGGGTCCAATAATAACTTGATCTATCGGTCCCAATTATAATTTCATCTATTACAGTTACGAAGGTATTGTATGAAGTCTGCAATATAAATATCATACCATATTTCTACAATCTGCATCATACGTTTTATAAATGCTGAACACACTAAAACAGTTTGAGGTCTATTTACAAAAAAAATGCAACTTTAGTTTTACATCATAATTAAAACACACATGGATTTTCATATATGTCATCAAATAAAAACAACAATATCTATCAATGGGTGGTTCATTGCAACCATTTCATCTTAACAAATTATAATTACTGTAATATCAAAGCATTGGCAATTGGCTTACAATGGCTTTTCCTTTAATATATATTCTACAAAACTAATTTGATTTCTTGAAAGTTCATGACCAATACATTTTGTTCCAAAATGAAAGTAAAGCTAATTTAAATTATTCAATTTGATCTTTATGGGCATAATCTTTCTTTATGGACAAAAAAAAGAAAGATTATTAACTTCTTTAAATTCATTTATATGAAAATAAAGTTAACTGAAGGATTACATTTCTTTACTGTTTAAAGGAACAACAGTGCTGATTACCCTTTAAAATTCAAACAGAACTTAAAACACTAAATTTTTTTTTAAGATTAAAGCTAATTGGTCATCTGGAGGCGTGACTACTATACTTTAAGGATATATTTAATGCACGAACAGAATCTGATGCCTTCAAATGAGCAAATAAGATTTTAATAAACTAACAATAGCAGTGTAAACTAATGCTTATTTGAAATCATTTCTAAATGAGCAAACTTGATTAAAATACAACTGCTTTAAAATCAAATTATAGACTGAAAAATTTTAAAAGGCCGGACGCAGGAAATATGACAAGTGTTGGCATAGCAACGCTCACTATCACTATAAGCCTTATGCTTGGCTGAGAGAGCATGTATGCCATATGTCCAGTGGTGAATATGAGCCCTATATCCTAAGCAAAAATTGATCTATTTTGACTGGTTTCTTAAAAGTTGTGACACATTATATAATCATACACATGAATGTATTATTACACACATGAATGTATTATTACACACATGAATGTATTATTACTCACATGAATGTATTATTACTCACATAAATGTAATATTATACACATTAATGTATTATTACACACATGAATGTAATATTACACACATAAATGTAATATTACACACATGAATGTATTATTACTCACATGAATGTAATATTACACACATAAATGTATTATTACATACAAGAATGCATTATTACACACATGAATGAATTATTTCACACATGAATAGTATTATAACTCACATGAATGTGTTATTACTCACATGAATGTATTATTATACACATGAATGTAATATTATACACATGAATATATTATTACACACATGAATGTAATATTATACACATTAATATATTATTACATAACCTAGCGAGCACTTAATCAGAGCCATTGAGTTTTAAATAGTGAAAAATTAGCTAAATACAGCTTGAAAAATAAAACTGACAATGACTAAAGTATATCACTGACAAAGAATAACTAATAACGTCACCATAGCAACGAGGAAATACACAATATTTCATTGGAAATATATATAAATCACAGATTGTATATACATTGTAACCTCTGCATAGCACCGCAGTTTCTTGACATACAATACAGGGGTTGTTGGCTAAATTTGACGAGGGAGTTATTAATACTCAATATTGTTCCGACGATAAAATCAACATAAAGAAATATACCCGCCATTCGAGTAAAAGAAAGACCTCCGCAAGTGTGCAAGTAACAGAGGTTAAACTACAATGAATATCATGCCGCCCATTTCAATTCTACCTTAATAACCTAAAACACTTAACGGAAATGCATGTATTCACATAATTTTCTAAAACAAAGAATTGACTATAAGTTATTATATGTTAGCTATGTCGAGTCGTCGTGTGATAATCTCGCCATTTTCACCGGAGATGCTCCCTCGCTTCCTTCCAGGTTGGCTTTGGCTGAATCCCGCTTTGTAACATTCTGTAATTAAAGGATATTCAAATTTGAATGACAATGGGTTTAATACTAATTTTATTGAACAAGTTCAATATTTAAATTTCATAACGAGTTGAACAAAGTCATATGCCTCTTGCAAGCACAATATTGTTTTATCCAAGTATTTCAATAAATTTAGTACTGAACTGTCATGAAAATAATATTCTATTTATTACATATCCAACAAAGAACGGTTTACAGTACGAAAAGTTATTATTTTCATTGACAGGAATGGTGTAATGCTGACATTAGTGCGTTTTTGAAGTATGTCTCACTCAAGGAGAGCTTAATAATTTAACTAAATTTAGCTAACTAAATTATTCATCGACAGAGGTGACCTTTTAAGTCTGTCAGCTCTACTAAACTTTTCAAGGGGAGCGGTGGCCTAGTGGTTAAGGTGTTTGCCTCTCAACCCAGAGGTCATGGGTTCGAGATCTACTCGGGTCATGACCATGTTTCTTCAAATGACACCAGTACTGGTTGGTTCCAGGAAGCAGAATCAAAAGTGATTGATATAAGTTGAACACCAGCCGGCATTTTTGTGCTATCGGATAATGGTCTGTGCTGTTCACTATTCTGACATTAGGAAGCCACACTCTTCTATTCCAAAACAGTTCCAACTAACCAATCTCATTAAAATCACATCCTTACCGTCACTCCACTACCCTTCTCTAGGTAGGTTTTGCAGTGAAGAGTAACGGAGCGAAAATTATTATCTGATTTTAATGAGATTGCCAAGTAACAAAACTTTCATAATTTTCATAATTACAACATAAACTTACTTTTCTATCCCATTGTTGGTGTAAATATCGTAATAATATATTTGTTTTCTCTGTTGTTATTACTGAAATGGAGAAAATCATTCCAATAAATACATGTAATATCTACAAACATGATCCATAACTCTTAAATTGACAAAAAGTTAAATTTTAAAGAGAATTCACTGACGTATTTTGACACGAAGGGAAAGGAAATCATTTTTCGATATTAATGTTCCATTTGATATAGGTCTAGACCAATAATTTGTGTGCAAAACTTCAGGTCATTAACTTCGTTTTTCCAGAATAATTTTGCTAGTTGTGAAAAAATGACCCAAAAATTGTTGCAACACTTCTCACTCAAATCTGGCCAAGAACAGCACAAATTTTTTTTTAAATTTGGTTTTTCACGTTATTTCTGAGCACATTTCAAGGGATGAATAAAACGGGCATGAATAACTAACTGTTTTTACCTTGTTCAGATGGGTGGTCTTTGGTACAAATGTAAACTGATGGCTTTTTAACCTAAAATATAAAAACATGTCAAAATAGAGAAAAATGGAATTACCCTAAACAATGACGAAAGCTACAACATTGAAAATGTTGGATGCCTCATGCAAGAAAATCACTCATTGTCAAACAAAACTACATATACCGTTATTTGTATAAATTATTACATATTTCTGTCACAGGCCAATTTTGAATCATTTTTGCAGCTGTAAAATATATGTAGATGTATTCTGTTATTTCCTTCTCATTTATTAGTTAAATTCCTATTATCTCCAAATGGCACATGTATTTAAATAAGACCTTATCAAGCTGTCTTTAAAAGTAATGTGTTCCAACAAACAAGAATCAGATGAAACTTTCATAAAAAATAAGATACAGTCAATTTGCCTTTAGCCTGCAACAAGTGAATCAATGCTGTCAAATGGGTAGCTTCAGTCACTGTCAGCAGCAATGCTGTCAAATGGGTAGCTTCAGTTGCTGTCAAATGGGTAGCTTCAGTCACTGTCAGCAGCAATGCTGTGAAATGGGTAGCTTTAGTCGCTGTCAGCAGCAATCATGTCAAATGGGTAGCTTCAGTCACTGTCAGCAGCAATGCTGTCAAATGGGTAGCTTCAGTCACTGTCAGCAGCAATGCTGTCAAATGGGTAGCTTCAGCAATGCTGTCAAATGGGTAGCTTCAGTCACTGTCAGCAGCAATGCTGTCGAATGGGTAGCTTTAGTCGCTGTCAGCAGCAATGCTGTCAAATGGGTAGCTTCAGTCGCTGTCAGCAGCAATGCTTCAAATTGGTAGCAGCAGGTTAAGAGTTAAGATAAGGACTTACATTAGATTTTAAGCCTGATTCAGCATTAAATCTTGTGAAATTATTCTCATCATAGGATGGCAATTCCTTTAAGAAATCCGCCTGAAATTAAAGAAAAATAAAGTTATCAACATGATTTAAATGCAATCATTTTTCAAAAAATAATATCTACAAAAAATAAATTGCCAACAAATCAATGAATACAACTGTAGCCTATTTTCTCCACCAGACACCTAACTTTAATATAACTAACTATTTGTTTCATAATAACTCATAGTATTTGTGTAAATTGTAATAACAACCATGTTCATCAACAACTTATCCAGATGTTAAAAAAATATTTTATAATTTCTGTATAGTTTCCAGAAAACATGCAGAAGCTCAAAATTGTAGTTATTTTGCACATAACTTGAATGTCACATGATAACGCCCATATTAACCTCAGGTAAATAATTTAATAAAGCATATATTTATGTTTAACATTTAAGTGACTTTAAAATAGTTGCGAATATTTCTACATTGCAAAAATAACCATTATGCATGTAAGCTAGGCTTATGAAATGTGAGTTAGGAGCCCAGTTTGATCTTTAAACACTTAATGTCAATTTAATTGCACACACTTTTATATACCATGTATGGTATTTTATTAATATTTTTTTTAAAACACATATTTCAACAGTCTAATGTCAACATGCCTATAAAAAATATCCTATATTTAGTTTATATTAAAATGTGAATGGAAGGAAAAGATGCCCGATTTCATAAAAAAAATTATATTAGATCTACAGATCTACAAATACTTTACTTTATCCAGCGTAGGGCCGCGAGATCAGAAATCTCTTGTAACCCCCTCAAGGTCTGACACCCAATAATTATTATCCGGTACGACAGTATATTATTTGTTTATCATAACTTTATGGAGTCTGTTTTTTTTAACATGATCGATTTATTAATTTTGTTTGGTTCTTTTCATTTTTTTTTGCTCTCAGTCATACTTTTATTAATGGATTTCACGTACAGTGAATAATAAATAATTAATCATACCGATTAGAGAAATGATTAAGTATATTCTAAATATACGAATATACGTGATTATTCCTTATTTTACAAACTAATAAGGCCCGGGTTGAACATGAGATATGCCATGTTTTACGCATGCGGATTTCAATCCACCTCAAAATGAATTTGAAAAACAAATTGTTGGAAACTTTTGACTGTCATTTGATTAAAACTCGTTCTCTTTATAATTTTACTGAAAACTATTGAAAGAAACGTCTTTATATATATAAATTACCATTTTTTTAAAACAGTTGCAAACTGTCAATCCAGATCTCAGTTCTGCGCAGTAGACGCTCTTGTAAAACTGTTGGAAATTGCAAGCTTCCAGACAGGCCGGATGTTTTACAGAAGCACTGCGCATGCTCGTTAAAAATAAAAATGTCGGACGACGAATTTATGTGCGATGATGATGAGGAATATGACTTGGTAAATATAGACAAATGTGATATTGTTACATCAAATAATTAATGCATATATTTCTTTCCCTTGTTTACTACACATTTCATTAGTTGTCACTTTATACTTTACCAATTATGTGGTGCCTTAGCCGGCACGGTGTAAACAACACAAAAACAAGTCAACGAAGCAGTACGTGATAGTTTTTTATATCAAATAGTGAATTTTCACACAAGATTTCGAAATGGCCAGAATCCTAGCACCTTGGACCTCATATTTACTAATGAAGAGTTTTTGATTGAAAAATTGGAACACTTTCCACCAGTTGGTAAAAGTGATCATATACTGTTGACTTTTAACATTATATATGTAATGTAGAGCAAATTGAAGAACCAAATAAATTGAACTTTATGTATGATAGAGGTGATAGACGCTTCCATAAATTTTGAAATGAGTTCAATCAATTGGAGTATTGAATTTCAGCACAAAAGTCTGGAGGATAAATGGTTAATTTTTAAAGAAAAAATTCAAAATAAGGTAAAAAACACATACCAAGAAGAAAATTTTAAACGTGTGTTAAAATAAACAGAGGCCCTTGTGGATGACAAATACAGCCTTGAAAGCTGTAAAGAGAAAACATAAATCATGGAATAGATATCAACAAACAAAAGAACTTAGATACTATTTGAACTATTGTAACAAATAGAAATATTGCAACAAAGGAATGTAGAAAAGCAGGGTCAGATTTTTTGAAAAGAAAATATCAGAAGAAGATAATCAAAAGGCTTTTTATAAATATGCTAACTCCAAGAAAGAAAGTAAAAAAGTGGTATTTCTCATTTAAAATGTGAAAATGGCACTTATACAGAAAGTGACCTAGATAAAGCTAATGAACTTAATAAATTCTTCAAAAGTGTATTTCAAATTGAAGATAACAACAATCTTCCAGATATTACAAATCGCAGCCAGTGGTGGAAATACATTAAATGACATTTTTTCAGTGAAGAAGTATTGACTAAGCTACTTGAGAATTTAAATGTTAATAAATCTTGTGGTCCAGATTTGCTTCACCAAGGGTTTTAAAAGAGTTGAGAACATCAATTGTTTCTCCTTTAAGCACTTATATTTACTGAATCTGTAGAAACTGGAATATTGCCTATGGATTGGAAGACTTGCGAACATCAAATGCTTTATTTAAAAAAGGAAGTAAAGATTCACCAGGAAATTATAGACCAAATTAGTTTGACATGTATACCCTGTAAATTGTTGGGAAAAATAGTAAGGAATATTATTGTAGACTATATGAATGTTAACAACTTTTTCTCTGCAGCCCAACATGGTTTTAGATCGCTTAGATCATGTGCCCCTTCAGTTTACTAGAAGTCATGGAAAGTGGACAGATTGGTTAGATGAAGGGCAGAAATTTTGATTGTTTGTATTATGACTTTAAAAAAGCATTTGATATGGTTCCACATTCTAGACTAATACTTAAATTGCATATGCTTATGGTCTATTGGTGGTGCACTTTTTATCATGGATCAAAGCAATTCCTTACAAACAGAACTCAGTGTGTTGTTGTTAATAATAGTAAACTGACTATTGTAGTGTAACAAGTGGTGTTCCACAGGGAAGTTTGTTTTTAGGACCAATATTGTTTTCTTATATTCATTAATGACATTGAAAGTCAAATTAAAAGTACATTGCGTGCTCTTTGCGGATGACACCAAATTATTTAACCTGGCAAATGTAAATGAAGACTTTAACCAAATACAAAAGGACAATGATAGTTTAATACAATGGAGTGAAAAGTGGTTAATGCAATTTTAATGTAAGACAAATGCTGTGTTTATTCATTATGGACACAATAACACGGAACATCAAATATTTATGAAAAAGTGACTTTACAACTAAACAATTGAGGTCTAGTGAGGAAGAAAGAGATTTAGGTATATTATATGATAAGGATTTGAAATTTCGACATCAACATAAGTAATTGTAATCAATAAAGGCAAATAAAATTAACTGGATTGGTCAGAAAATACCTTCTTACATGTTAATATCAAGCAATTTCGGAAACTTTATAAAACTCTTATAAGACCACACTTGAATATGGAAATATTATTTGGAGTCCAAAGATTTAAAAAAGATAAAGTTGAAGCAATCGAAAGAGTTCAAAAAAGAAGGCAACAAAAATGGTTAAATGTATTAGAAATTTATCGTATGTAGAAAGATTAAAAATTCTAGAAATTCCTAAACTTTGGCTTACAGAAGATTTAGAGGTGATATCATACAAGCATGGAAATTATTAAATGGGAAGGAAGATATAGATTATAATGTATTTTTTGAAAAAGCAGCAACTTGATAATCATCACATCAGAGGAAATTCATGAAGTTTGAAAAAAAAAATCATGTAAAAAGGAATTAGAAACATTTTTTTTCTCATTAAGAGTAATACCAGAGTGGAATAAATTACCAGATTATGTAGTATGTTCACCAACGCTGAATTCGCTAAAAAACAGACTCGATAAGGTTATGAAAAACAAATTATATACTGTTATACCGGATAATAATCATTGGGTGTCAGACCTCGAGGGGGTTATAAGAGATTTCTGATCTCGCGACCCTACGCTGGATAAAGTAAAGTAAGTGTCAAAAACAAATTAAGAGGAATGTTACATTTTTAGGATACACATAACAATGTAATAATTTTGAAAGCTTTTCTAATGATATTGATACAGTGACATGCAGCCTTTGCCATCTTTGCTTTAAGAAGGCAGTGCATAACAATGAGGTAATCAAATAAAAATAATAAAATAACTTGAAATCAAGGACTGAAATGGTTTTATAAATTCCAAAGGGGTACGGCTCATTGAATGTTCACAAAATATGTATTTGATGGTAGAAAACATTTATCCTAAGTCAGAAATGAATTCTAAGTACATTCCCATTACACTATATACTAATATATAGACAAGGGTAACAACTCCCATAAGAAGGTGTCTATGCCCAATCAGGGTTTTTGCCTCGCAGTTTTTTAAACGATACAGCATAAATAAAAAGAATTTGTGCAATTTGTAGTCGAATGATTTATCTATCGAACCAAGGTAAAACTTTTCTTATATCTCTTATACTTAACGAGTACTGGCCGTCAAAGTAACAAAAAACTGTTCATTTTCGCAAGGTCGACATCGATCGTAGCTACGCAGGAAACACAAAGTTACACGACTGTTGCAATCGTTGGAGATAATATCACAAGCATTTATCATGCTGGGCAATTGAAAATACATAAAAGTAATCAAATATACAATAACCTATAATGAAATGTGATATAAACTCACGCTTGCGGCTTCAAAATATTTCCCGTTGAAATTTTCTATAAAACACCGCCATCTTGACGAATGTAAACAACCGTCATTGGATTTGGTCGATTTATTTCCCGAAATTTTTTGAAAAAAACCGACCAATCAAATGACGGTTGTTTATATTCGTCAAAGATGGCGGTGTTTTTATAGAAATTTCAACGGGGAAATATTTTGAAGCCGCAGTGTGAGTTTATATCACATTGTCATTATAGGTTATTGGTATATTTTGATTACTTTTATGTATTTTCAATTGCCCAGCAATGATAAATGCTTGTGATATTATCTCCAACGATTGCAACAGTTGTGTAACTTTTGTGTTTCCCCTGCGTAGCTACGATCGATGTCGACCTCGCGAAAATGAACAGTTTTTTGTTACTTTGACGGCCAGTAGCTCGTTAAGTATAAGAGATATAAGAAAAAGTTTTACCTTAGGTTCGAAGATAAATCATTCGACTACAAATTGCACATTCCTTTTTATTTATGCTGTAATCCTGTAAAAAAACTGCGAGGCAAAAACCCTGATTGGGCATAGACACCTTCTTATGGGAGTTGTTACCCTTGTCTATATATTAGTATATAGTGTAATGGGAATGTACTTAGAATTCATTTCTGACTTAGGATAAATGTTTTCTACCATCAAATACATATTTTGTGAACATTCAATGAGCTGTACCCCTTTGATAAATTCAATTTATTTTTTAATTCTTAACATTTTTCGTTTGATAAATATAATGTTCTATTTCAATGCACCATTTCGGTTGTCAATCTGAACACCTGGTGGATTATTCCCAAGCTAAAAAGTTGTGATTGTTCCATTTTCTGAATACCTTGCCAATTATCATTGACTTATACATTTAAATCCTGCATTCTGCACCCTTATTGCATTAGTAATGCAGTAGAAAATAATGTGATAAAATACTGCAAAATCAGTCTTAAACCGCACATAACATGTAAAGTTTAACTTGGATCTTCAATACTTTTACCTTTCTTAAAATTTTAGTACATTTTTCTCAATATTGATTTCCTTGAAATATTTTGGCTCATCTGGAGGTGTGCAGCTTTAAAGTCAGTAAAAACTATTAGAATGTAAGTGTATTAATTAATATGATTATCTAATGTTATAGGAATACTCGGAGGAAAGTAATTCTGAGCCGGATGTTGATCTGGAGAATCAGTACTATAACTCAAAAGCTTTGAAAGATGACGATCCAAAGGCAGCTCTTGATAATTTTCAAAAGGTAAGATAGTTTTATTAGTGTACCATTCATGTATTGTATCTTTGAAGCACTCTGTCAGCTGTTTTTAAGCCCAAATTATCTTAAGGTCAGTTTGTAATGTATTAGAACAAAATCACTTGCCTATTACTATTGTTGGTTTGAATCCCGACAGGGACTTTGAATTCTTTTCATGTTAGGAAGCTATTCAGCTAAGTTATAATTTTACAAAACATCGTTGGTTCCACTAATGGGTGCCTTGCTTGGGCCTGAAATAATTCAAGGAGGGAACATGAGGTTTTTGTTCACCTATAAAGCTGGAAAGTCACCAAATGAACATTACATTGTTGATGTGTCTTAAGACAATGTTTTTAAACAGTTCCTTTGCCTGCATTAAATTTTACCAAACTTTATCCAGTGGAGTCATATTCGCCAAGTATGGGAAACCCAAAGCACTGTCACTTTACCCTAAAATCAACTGAAATATGATGAAAGTTTTTTTTCCATTTTCTAAATCTTGGGTGGCAAAATCAATTTATAATAAACTTTATTGCCCTGGTTGTTCTACAGCCTGTACGGACAAGTTGAAATTTTCAAGAATTTACTTTATAAATATCATACAGACAAGTTAAAAAATGCATCCAAAAAATGGGCAAGTAAGTCAAAATCAGATCTTACTGGCCCTGCATTTTCTCAACTGGCAAATTTCATAAATTCTAAGTTTGCTTCCTCAAATTAAGTTTCTAAATCTGAGATGCTAACTTGTTACCAGTTAATGCTCGAGCCTGGTACAGCTTGATCTAGTGGTAGACATCTAAAGCATGAAGCCACATGCCCTCTTTGTTTTCTTAGGTTGTGAAACAGTGAATGAATAGATTTGAGCCGTGTCACAACAAAATGAACATAGTGTGTTTGTGACCAGCATGGAACCAGACCAGCCTGCGCGTCCACGCAGTCTGATCAGGATCCATGCTGTTTGCTTACCAACTCTATTACAAGTAGAGAAACTGATAGCGAACAGCATTGATCCTGATCAGACTGTGCGGATGTGCAGGCTGGTCTGGTTCCATGCTGGTCACAAACGCATTACGTTGGTTTTGTCGTGATGCGGCTCAGTTTAATAAATTTTCAGGTATTGGAGCTGGAAGGCAAGGATAAAGGTGAATGGGGATTTAAAGCTCTTAAACAGATGATCAAAATCAACTTTAAACTGGTTTGTACAATTTTTGTCAAATATTAAAAACTAAATTTCTCTTTGATAATCATTTTGGGGCATTTGTAGCCAAGTGGTTATGGCCAATGACTTCAAACCACTTGCCCCTCATTGCTGTGGATTCAAAACCCGCCACAGACTTTGGATCCCCCCTGCTTGTAGTTGTAGTTGTCTTAACACTATTCTTTCTATAGTGTAATAACTTGTGGTTGTCTATGCACTTTATTACCTTATTTAAAGTCACAGTAATGCTGTCTTTTACTGCAGTATAAAGTGTAGGAAGTTCTATGAAAATCAATTATATTTTATTAACATATACTATGTATCTCATTTCATATTTAATGTAGGTTATGTCTGACTATACATATAATGTTTGTTATATCCTCTTTCGTTGGGGGGTGTCCGTGGCCGAGTGGATGAGCTTGTTGACTTCAGCCCACTTGCCCCTCACTGCTGTGGGTTCAAATCCCAACAGGGACTTTGGATTCTTACATGTTTGGAAGCTATCTAGCTAGTAGCTTACGGAACATCAGTGGTTCTACTGGGTGCTCGTTCATGCCTGAAATAATGCACAGAAGGGAGCCTGATGTGTTCTTTCCCCCAGTAAAGGTAAAAAGTCACCATATGACCTATACTGTGTTGGTTCGAAGTAAAAACCGACAAAAATATATACATTTTAACAAACTAACTGGTGAATTCATATTCGCCAAGTATAGGATACTCACTTTTTAGTTTATTCTGTGTCGTCAGACTAACTACGATGAGATGATGAAGAGATACAAGTTATTATTGACGTATATCAAGTCAGCCGTGACGAGGAATTACTCGGAAAAATCTATCAACTCCATTCTAGATTACATCTCTACATCAAAACAGGTAAAAAAACATTAAAGCTTTTATCCTGCTGGAAAAAGGAAAAAAGAGATTAATAGCATGATTTGAAACTGATACTTAATTGGTGCCTCTTTTGAGAGTTTTAGCTAAATTGGTGTCATTTTTGTGATGTTTATTGAAAGGATTTTATACTTATACTAAATTGGTATCTCTTTTGCGATGTTTAAGGAAATGATTTAATACTGATACTAAATTAGTATTACTTTGGCAATGCATAATTGAATGATTTTAAACTGACACTAAATTACTATCTCTTTAGCCATGTTTAATGACATGATTTTAAACTTAAACTAAATTGGTATCACTTTGGGGATGTTTAATGGAAGGATTTTGTACTTATACTAAATTGATATCTCTTTGGTGATGTGTCTGACATAGAACGATTTTAAGCTTATACTAAATTGGTATATCTTTTGTGATGTTTAATGGAAGAATTTTGGTTTGGTTTAAGATGGAGTTGCTACAGAATTTCTATGAGACGACATTAGATGCATTGAAGGAAGCTAAGAATGAGAGGCTGTGGTTTAAAACAAACACAAAACTAGGCAAGCTTTATTTTGACCGAGGCGACTTCAATAAGCTTCAGAGAATATTAAAACAACTTCACATCTCCTGCCAGGTAAATTATAACTGTTTCTTATTGTTTAACAAGACCGTAACTATAGCATGGATTTGTACTGAATAGTATCTCATTTTTTTAAGTGGCCTTTTCTGTTGGTGAAAACAACTCTGTGTTGTTTCAAACTAATTCAACACATCAATAAAAAATTTCACCATTTTAATGTTTAAATATTGAATTCTGCTTAAGCCAGTGCTAGGGCGCGTGGACGGTAACTTGCACTTTCTAGTACCGTCCATAAACATGCTCAATCAAAACGAGCATGCAACATTTTCAATTTCGTAGTTATTGCATACTTTGACTTTAGGGATTCCGTTTTTCTCTATTTTTGACAATGAAAATATGAGCATAATGTCTCTTTAAATAAACCCAGTGATTATGCTGTCAGTGTTATAATATTTATGATATATATAAATGCATTGTTCTATATTTAGACTGACGATGGGGAGGATGATTTAAAGAAAGGAACACAGTTACTGGAGATATACGCGCTAGAAATACAGATGTACACTGAACAGAAAAACAATAAAAAGTTAAAGGTTTGTTAAATCTGTTGAATATACAATCATATATAATATTCACTAGAATTTTTCTTGTTTGTTTGATTTGAATTATTTCCAAAGCTTCACTTTGTTTGTTTGTTTTAAATGATTTTCAAAGCTTTACTGATTAAATGTTGTTTTTTTAAGCATTCAGCAGAATTGAAAACATTAAAAACATCAAATAAAATCTGAATTTAAAAAGTATAACATTTATTAAGTTGACATGGAGATTCCACTTTGGAATTCAGTTAAACATAAATCTTATATATTACACAATGTAGTACTTTATAATGCTGTATATACACAAATCAATCGGACAACGTTATCAAACAAAAAGTACAATGAAGATGATGACGATGATCATTATGAAGTTGATGATGATGATGATTATAATGAAATTGATGATGATGATGATTATTTTATGAAGTTGATGATAATGAAGATGATGATGATTATAATGAAATTGATGATGATGATGATTATGAAATATGTACAAAACATTAATACATCAACATATGAAGATATATATTGCCAATTTTATGCCCCCACTACTTTTGGGAGAGGGGCATGAAGATTGTACTGATTCCTTCCGTCATGTTGTACAACAGTAGACATAACACTGGCATATGAGGGCATCCGTGTCATACAGACTCATTTAGATTTATAGTTCATTGTTGCTTTTGTTATATCACGTTACTTCTATTTTCTATATATTATTTATTTTGAAATACTCTTGGATATTTCGTACAATGGATTCTTGGGTAAAAACCGAAAACCAGCTCCCTTGGTACTTTTCACTTTGTTTAAATATAGCTTAAGGCAGTGACATCATATTTGTCATAATTATGTCATTTCAGGCACTATATGAGCAGTCACTACACATTAAATCTGCCATTCCTCACCCATTGATAATGGGAGTTATCCGAGAATGTGGCGGCAAGATGCACCTCCGCGAGGGAGAGTATGAAAGAGCACACACAGATTTCTTCGAAGCATTTAAGAATTATGACGAGTCGGGAAGCCCCAGGTAGGATTATAACAGCTTTTATATAGTCACTCTAATATAATTTGAGTAGGGATAGTGCCCTAAAACGGTAAAGAACACTGACATACTGTCCATCAGAATGGATTCCAATTAATAATCATGCCCCCTGCAGCCTCCCTCTGTATATGACTAAATGAATAAAATAATCAGTATTAAAGGACCATTTCTTTCAAATCTTAATGCAGTTTTATAGTCTTTTTTATAGAGTTTAAAGGTTAGAAAACACTTTGCTCCCTTGTAGAATTTTGGTTTTTCTCAGACTTGTATTGAAAAGTAAAAGTAAAAAATTGGTTCTACCTCTATTGTTTTCAAGTAAAAAATCATCATGTTATAACCTTTATTATCCACATGAGATAGAATTTCCAACCAAGGTCCAAATCAAGTTAATAAAAATTTGTATTTCACTTTGATTTTTGGTTATGTCCCAGCAGTCGATCCACCTATCCTGTTTCATGGATAACTAACCAGTAATTACCAATTTCTCGGACTACTATTCCCACATGATTTTTGAATCTTTGGTGAGTGGCAAATGATCATTACACTCAATGTCTAACATGAGTTGTCACAGAGAATTAAGTATCATTCAAGGATCCTGTCAGCAACCCCAGATTTATAATTCAATGCTCTCTTTATAAAGCTAAATGGGCAAATAATAAAAGTATATTTATTTTATTTTACAGGAGAACTACATGTTTGAAGTACCTTGTGTTAGCGAACATGTTAATGAAGTCTGGTATTAACCCATTTGACTCGCAGGAGACGAAGCCATATAAAAATGATCCAGAGATTCTAGCTATGACCAATCTTGTCAGGTAATCACATGATTATGTTATTAAATGCTATTTGTTATTTTATACAGAATTTATTTTTAGCTCACATGTAACAAAGTGACTTGGTGAGCTTTTGTGATCATGATTTGTCTGTCATTCCTCCGTAAACTTTTACTTTAAACAACATCTCCTCATAAGCTGCTAATCCAATTTCATCCAAACTTAACTGGAATGTTTCTTTGGTGGTCACTTTTAAAAATTGTTCAAAGAATTTAATTCCATGCAGGTAGAATTTAATTCCATGCAGGTAATCGAAAGAAAAAAACTTTAAAAAATCTTCTTTTTAAAAAACCCCAAAAGCTATAGCTTAGATATTTGGCATGAAACATCTTCTAGTTAGTGTATACCAAGTTTGTCCAAATAAAAGCCTTAGGGTCAAAATTGGCCCTACCCAGAGGGTCATTAAATTTTTCTTAAATGTACACATCTTTTGGAACTGTTGTTTTCCCTTTAGCAATAGCAACCTGTAATGTTTTTTTACACATGCACTATTTCAGATACATTATGAACTTTGTGATATCCGATTTAGATTTTATATCTGCTTTTGTTTATAGTTTACAATATTACTGGATAGTTTTTATATTCAGGTGAGCGATTTCAGGACCATCATGGCCCTCTTGTAGTTAGATTGCGTCAGAAGACTGTTCAGAACATTCAGATTCACTTTTACTTATCTGTGTACAACTGCTGTTAGCTATTAGGATATGCAACCCAACAAACATGAATCCTCTAAGAAATACTTTATTACCTCCCTTAGATATTTTGTATTGTTTAAGAATAGGAGATTATTACAATTTGCGTCGATGGTTCTACTCAAGTGCCCTTTCGTGCCTGAAGAAATGCACAAAAGGGGCACCTGAGGTCTCCCTCCACCAGTAAAGCTGGAAAGCTACCATATCATCACCTTAGTGCAGTAACAGATTCACCCATAACTGAACTAAGGTGAAAGTATGACCTTTTCAGTGTTGCCGCTGCAAAGAGACCCAACAAAAAAAAATATATAACAAAAAGTAGAAAAGATTTTGTACAAAAAATGACTTTATAGAAGTCTAATTCTACTGTCGACTGTATTGAATTCTGATTCTATTTTCAGTGCATACCAGAATAACGATATTAATGAATTTGAGAAGATTTTACGGACAAACAGACGGAACATCATGGAGGACCCGTTTATACGTGAACATATTGAAGATCTACTGAGAAACATCCGTACTCAAGTGCTGATTAAATTAATAAAGCCTTATACAAGAATCCATATTCCATTTATTTCAAAGGTGAGTTAAAGGAGGGAATCTGTATCTATATATTAAAAGAGTGAATCTGTATCTATATATTTATGTTAACTATGAAATTTTGCAGCCACAATATTAAAGCTACGCCACTGGTACGCAGAGCAAAACTAGCTTGAACATCCATTTACTCTGACTAAGCTTTTTCTGTGTTGGTTTTATTATGATACTAAAATCCCAGAAGCTAAAAAGATATTTAGGAGTTTAAAGAAACTTCACTGAGGTCAAAAGCCTAAAAATATAAAATTTGAATTTCTTACATATATCAGCATGTGCACTTAGAACAGAAAGATGTGCAAAAGATAATGAAGATATATACTCAAAAACAAGTTGAAAGTCTTATTTCTTTTGCTATTTTTACCTTGATATGAGTTTTGAAAAAATAATTCAACGTTTTTCAACTTTGGGTCATTTTTTAGCTCGACTTTTTTTTTTTTTGAAAAAAAAAGTAGAGGTATTGTTATAGTCAGGTCGGCGTTGCCGTTGCCGTTGCCTTTCCGAAAACTTGTACCTGGATCATAACTTTTTTATTTCTTGGTGTATTGTCTTCATACTTGGCCACAACAACCCTTGGGACAAGACCTTTCAGTAGACCACACTTACCTTGACCTTCATCCATAAATGACCTTGACCTTCAAGGTTAAAAGTCCAATTTTTGCTTGTTCATGCTGTTATTGGCTGTTACTTTGTTTTTTTAGCTCGACTATTCGAAGAATATGAGAGCTATTCTAGTCGCCCCGGCGTCGGCGTCGGCGTCAGCGTCCGCGTCGGCATCTGCGTTGGTTAAAGTTTTTTGTAAAGTCAAATATCTCAATTACTGCTTGAGATATTCAATTGAAACTTACAATACTTATTTATAGTAACAAGGTACATCAGATTGACAAGTTGGATAACTCTGCCTACAATATTGACAGAATTATGCCCCTTTTTAACTTAGAAATTTTGGTTAAAGTTTTTTGTAAAGTCAAATATCTCAGTTATTGCTTGAGATATTCAATTGAAACTTACAATACTTATTTATAGTAACAAGGTACATCAGATTGACAAGTTGGATAACTCTACCTACAATATTGACAGAATTATGCCCCTTTTTAACTTAGAAATTTTGGTTAAAGTTCTTTTTGTAAAGTCAAATATCTCAATTATTGCTTGAGATATTCAATTGAAACTTACAATACTTATTTATAGTAACAATGTACATCAGATTGACAAGTTGGATAACTCTGCCTACAATATTGACAGAATTATACCCCTTTGGAACTTAGAAATTTTGGTTAAAGTTCTTTTTGTAAAGTCAAATATCTTAATTATTGCTTGAGATATTCAATTGAAATTTAAAATACTCTTTTATAGTAACAATGTATATCAGTTTGCAAAATTGCATAACTCTGCCTGCAATATTTGCAGAATTATTTGCCCCTTTGAAACTTAGAAATTTTGGTTAAAGGTTAAAGGTCTTCAAAGATATTTACTTGAAACTTTACACATGCACTTAGGGTCATAATTGGAGGGTCATAATTGTATGTCACTGACCAAGTTCCATAACTCTATCTTGCATTAAGGCTGATTCATATCCCCTTTTCTACTTAGTCTCTTGGTTAATGTTAACACGATAGTTTTACATATCTCAATAACTATTAAAGATATTTATTTAAAACTTCACATATGCATTTAGGGTCATAATTGTAGGTCACTGACAATGATCCATAATTCTATCTTGCATTTAGGCTGATTTTTCTCCCCTTTTTCAACTTAAAAATTCATGGTAAAGTTTTGCTTGTTAGCTGTTATCTCAATAACTTCTGAAGGGTTTGTACCTTTTTTGGGAAAATTTTATGCATTCATAATAATAAAGCAGTGATTAACTTGATAAAACATCTTAATAACAAGCCTTTGTACCTTTTCTGTCAAATTTATGTATTCATAGGTAATTAGCATTATTTTACTCAATTAAACACCCTTGTGACATTACCTTCCGAATAGTCAAGCCAATACTGTATAATTAGACTCTCTCTAAGGCCTATAACATGAATTTATGGGAAAAAAATAGCTCTTTTGTGAACTTAAAAAATTTAACATTATAAAGGCTCTTTTACTATCAAGCACTTAGAATAGTTGAGCGTGCTGTCCTACCGACAGCTCTTGTTTTTGAATGGATTGTCTTCAAACTTGAACATAATAATCTTCAAGGATATCCCTTAAAAATAACCAGTCAGACCTTGACCTTCACTCATCAATGACCTTGACTTTGAAGGTCAGATTATTGAAATTTTCATTTTTTTGGCTATAATTGGCTGTAACTTTGTTATTTTTGAATGGATTGTCTTCAAACTTGAACATAATAATCTTCAAAGATAACTGTTAAAAATATACCGAAAGACCTTGACCTTCACTCATTAATAACATTGTCTTTGAAGGTCAAATTATTGAAATTTTCATTGTTTTGGCAGTAACTGACTGTAACTTTGATATTTTTGAAGGGATAAACTTCATATTATAACAGAACATTCTTAAGGACCAGACCTTGTTGTTTATCAAACCCAAATTTGCTTGGGCTCTTTAATGACCTTGACCTTGAAGGTTATATTACTGAATTTTCTCAGATTGTGCATTTATTGGTGTGTGTGTGTGTATGTATAGTATATGTATTATATATATATATATATATATTGCGTCATTTTTTTTCTATTTAGAAATTGCGTCATTGTTGCTATTTTTAGTAATTGCGTCATTTTTTTCTTTTTTTTAGAAATTGCGTCATTGTTGCTATTTTTAGAAATTGCGTCTTTTTTTTCTATTTTTAGAAATTGCGTCATTGTTGCTATTTTTAGAAATTGCGTCATTTTTTTCTATTTTTAGAAATTGCGTCATTTTTTTCTTTTTTTAGAAATTGCGTCATTGTTGCTATTTTTAGAAATTGCGTCATTTTTTTCTATTTTTAGAAATTGCGTCATTTTTTCTATTTTTAGAAATTGCGTCTTTTTTTTCTATTTTTAGAAATTGCGTCATTGTTGCTATTTTTAGAAATTGCGTCATTGTTTCTATTTTTAGAAATTGCATCATTGTTGCTATTTTTAGAAATTGCGTCATTGTTGCTATTTTTAGAAATTGCGTCATTGTTTCTATTTTTAGAAATTGCATCATTGTTGCTATTTTTAGAAATTGCATAATTGTTGCTATTTTTAGAAATTGCGTCATTTTTTTATTTTTAGAAGTTATGTCATTTTTTTCTGTTTTTAGAAATTGCGTCATTTTTTTCTATTTTTAGAAATTGCGTCATGTTGCTATTTTAAGAAATTGCTTAATGTTTCTATTCATATATATACAAAATATATAAACAAAACTAATGTGACAAGACAGACCAACTAAATTTATAAAAAGGAAACGTCAATATATGTTCAAACCTTTCTATGTTTGCGTTTAGAAAAAGTAAAAAGTCGAGCGTTGCCCCCGCCCGGCGGTGGCTCTTGTCCACATTTAGGATATATATTCTGGAAAAACAGAGTGAGTGAATGATCTGAAATTTTACACGTAAATTATAATATTGGTGTAGACTTACATCAAATGGAATTTCAGTCTCAAAAATTATTTCTAGTCCTGGCATGTCAAAAAATGTCAGTGGAGTCCCTTTAAGGATGTATTGCAGGGAAAGAGAATTAATAACAGCACTTATAAATGATTGATAATTTACTGCATAATGATGAAAAAATGGTTATCCCGCAAATTGCCTTATTTTTTCAAAGATAAAAGAAATAAGTAATTCAGCAGTTTGATAGCTGTAATTTGAAAATGACTCAAATTTTAAAGTCCAACAGGCTATGTAAAGATATTGTTGCAGTTTTCACGACTAGCATATGATATTTATTATTTTCATTTTATCTTTGTTGTTATTTCAGGAGTTAAATATAGATCCATCAGAGGTAGAGAATCTCTTAGTATCCTGTATTCTTGATAGGTGAGTCTGTTTCTGTTTATTGTAGAGCTGTCATTGATAAAAACGATGTGTCATCAATATTTTTCTGTTGATCAGTCATCGGCTCTCATTTTAAAAAATCAAAAGTTTTAACTACTTAATTAAATGTGTAAAAATCCAAAACATATACAGAAGCAAGTGTCGTTGACTAGCACTATTATGTTGTTACATAACGGGAATATTTCATAGCCGTGATGACAATAAATGGTCAGGAAAAAAATCATGCAATGGGCATTTATAAACACAACACTGAACATATTAACATGTATTTTAATGAAGTCATTTAAACAGGCATGAAAGTGAATGACAAGTTGTTATAGGTAATTAATTAATATATCGTTGTATTGTCTGATATCAATATACATGTATCATTGATATGCTTTGCATTGAATCAATGATAGCTCTAGAAACTTGTGTGATGTATAGACTGGTGGCCTGAATCATCCAGAAAAATAATTGAATAAATAAGTTTAGTAATCATTATGGATTACAGTTATATATTGTATGCATTTAAACGTACCTGAGATGTTTAAATATTAATATTACTTATTTCTTACAACATAGATATTAAAACAAGTCATCGCAAGAACTTCATTATGTTTCTGTGTTATATTTAAGTACAATATGTGTGTCCATGTTATATTTCAGTACAATATGTGTCTCTGTGATATATTTCAGTACAATATGTGTTTGTGTTATATTTCAGTACAATATGTGTTTGTGTTATATTTCAGTACAATATGTGTGTCTGTGTTATATTTCAGTACAATTTGTGTGTTAGTGTTATATTTCATCACAATATGTGTGTCTGTGTTATATTTATATACAATATGTGTGTCGGTGTTATATTTCAGTACAAAATGTGTTTCTGTGATATATTTCAGTACAATATGTTTGTTGGTGTTATATTAATTACAATACATGTGTGTGTTATATTCAGTACAATATGTTTGTCCGTGTTATATTTCAGTACAATATGTGTGTTGGTGTTATATTTCAGTACAATATGTATGTCTGTGTTATATTTCAGTACAATATGAGTTTGTGTCATATTCAGTACAATATATGTGTCCGATATATATTTCAGTACAATAAATGGTAGAATAGACCAAGTGAATCAGGTGCTGGAGCTGGACAGAGAGAGTGCCGGCTGTGCTAGATATAATGCTCTAGATAAATGGACCTTACAACTACAGTCATTACATCAGGCTATCATCAACAAAATAGCATAGCACTCAAATAGCATAGCACACAAATATATTTGATTAATATTTACAATATGTTTTGGGATACAGTGGTTATTGAAGAAGGTACTGAATAATATCTTGAACAAAAGAACTTATAAGATTGTGTTTTGTATAAAGAATATTGAAGAAAATTACGAATTATATCTTGGACAAAAGAACTAATAAAAGCATGTTTTTGTATAGTGAATTTTGTATAGTGAATATTGAAGAAAATTACGTCTTGTATCTTGAATGAAGGAAACTAATAAAAGCATGTTTTTGTAAAATGGATATTAATGAAAATTACGAATTTTATCTTGAACTAACAAGAGGATGTTTTTTGTATAGTGAATATTGAAGAAAGGTAACAAATGATATTGAAAAGGAAAGAAGTAATAGTGTATGTTTTTGTACAGTGAATATTGAAGAAAAAATATGAATGAGATCGAAAAAGAAGAAAATAATAGCATTTTTTGTTTAGAGTGAGTGTTGAAGACAAATACAAATTATACTTTGTAGGAAAGAACTGACACATTATGTTTTAATTCACTGAATATTAAAGGTTATAGTATTTTGAAGGAAAGAATTGAACAGTTTGTATTAATGTAAACTGAATATTGAAGAATACATGTATTGAGAAATTATATCTTGAACGCAAAAGAAACATGTACTGAGAAATTATATCTTGAACGAAAGAAACTGATAGAGAATGCTTTTGTGTACATTTAAGATTATGTTAAATATTTTGAACTGAAGAATTCTAAAAATACATTTGTACTGAGTGAATATTGAAAAAGATTTTCATCATCAGACAAAAGTCTTTTTGAAAAGCTTTAGAAATACTTTACAATATTGATTTTTTTACTCAATATATTCAGATATATGTTCAAAAACATGGCTTTAATACTAAATAGTTTTTTGATATGATTCCTAAAGGGATTTTTGATTAAGAGTTTTTTCTCATGGTGCCAATTAGATATCTCTCTGTATATAAATAGAAACACTTTTAATTAAGACATGGTCCACATTTTACTTCTTTGAATATACATTGCATGGACTGTGTTTTGTTAAAGGTACTTATATCAAATATTTAACTGCAGACTTTGCCTGGATTGGAAGAGAAAGAATGACATACACAAAGATTTCTTATAATATTTATTACATATTCATTAATGCCATGCAAACTTTAACATTATCTTGTTGTAAATGACTTTCTTTTTTTTACAGAATAAAAAAAAGAACAAATTTGAAGTTGTTAGTAAAATATTTTATTCTATTAATTAGATCAGAAAAGAATAAAGTATGATTTATTTCCAATGTGTACAATGCACATCTCTCTCTTGTCAACTATTCTTGTCTTTAAATTTGATTTTACCAGCTTTTATAGGTGAAATAATGCAAAAAAAGTGTTCCATTGGTCAGGAGGCTAAGGCAGCTGAGTATAAATTGCTTGCCGCCCGCACCCCCCCCCCCATCACTGTGAGTTCGAATCCAGCTAGTTTACTGAAGTGGTTCTACACAGGTGCCCACTTCACCTGTGAAATAATGGACAGAAATGCACATTAGACTTTTTATGTAAAATAAAGTCATCATGAAAATTTACAGTGTCTGTTGCAAAACAGAAGCAAAAACAAAACAATAAAAAACATGTATTCAGGGGAAATGTAAACATTTTCCTCAGTATATGATTTAAAACTATGATTTTGGCATATTTTATTAATCATACTAAAATATTTCCTGTAGATAAATACATTTTTTTTCAGGAAAAATTGCTCCGAATTCAAGCCTTCCAATTGATTTCTGTAATTACAAATTCTCTCTTTGTACAAGCCTGTTATTTTGCCAAAATTCTCATTCGGAAAATAAACTGCTTATTACTGTGCCAAATATACAAATAGGGAGTTACTGTATTTCCTGTAAGTATTGTTCAGATGATAATTTAGAACAAACAATTGCTTATTGATAAAAAACGGAGACTCTTGGCCTAGCTTTGTACATAAAGTAGTTTGCTAATGACATGTTATTGCTACTTATAGAAACATTCAAAAATGAATATAGATGATATAATTATGGTCATTTGCATGTCAGATTTGTTATTAAATGATGGAACTACATGTTTGATAGAGCGATTACTATACACATGTAAATCAGCCGTACAATAACCTTTGTAACAGTCTTCTTATAAAGAGAAAATATTCAGGACGATTTTTGGCGTCCAAACTGTATACAATGAGCAATTATTAAATACTAACAATTGATTGACTTGAAATTGATTAGCCTTCCAATGACCCTTGCATGAAAGAAAATATTAGAAACATTTAATTTTTCTAAAACTTTAAAAGTATTATCTTGGTCCAAGGGCTGAGTGGTTAAAGTCACCGACTTCAAACCGCTTGACTTCCACCGCTGCTGGTTCGAAACCTGCCAGAGGGTACGAATTTTGCCATGTGATGCGAGGAAGCTATACAGATGGTTTAAAAACTTAATGGTGTTACTCCGGGGCTCGTTTGGAGGAGATATTGAGGTCTTCCACCATCGCAACCATTAATGGACCTGTAAAACTTACTGACTTAAAACAATCAAACCCACACAACATTACTGGCTACATTGTTTTTAAAAACCGATAAGACATGATTCAAGTAATATAAAATGAAGATTTTGTCCCAGTTACTATAAATGCAGAACCGTGATTATGAAATGCAATTTTTCTATCAGTATGGCAAATAATTTTATGCTCAAGGAAAACATTTGTTGAAATTGTACTATACAATTATCATGCAAAAATAAACAAGACTGTATAAAATTTCTATACTATCATAATGTTGCAGCCATCGCCTAAAGATTAATGCAAATTGAACATTTATATTCCCGTATTTACACACAAATGGACTAGATATGTACCAACATATTGCATGACAAGATCCACGTCAATAAAACTTTATCCCAAATAACTTGTAGATAAATCACACTGCCATGATTCCTGTTAGAATTTAACGCCTTCAGCAGCAGTTTCCTTTTACCTCATTAGTGCAATCAGAAACATCCCATTTGACTTTATTGATTGACAAGAAAAAAACAACTTATATGGTTAAGAAAAATCTGGCAACTCAAAACCTGCAAACATTTAGCTCAATAAAGTAATATAGATAGCCCTGTAACCAGGTTCACGTGCAGTATAAATAAAAACATGTACGATTTTAACTGCTCATATATTCTACAACAAACTGACACCTACTCATTATTAATTACTGAATAACGTTTATAACATGCCATCTGTTTATCTTGAAATTATGATCTATGATGAAATATATTTGCCAATGATATAATAGATTTCTTGAAATAATTAGCAGCCATTTATAATAAAGTCCATAAATGTTAAGTGCAAAAAAATAATGTAATGTCTATAAAAAGTCAACAGATACAAATATCAACGTACGCCATCTTGTATACATAAAACATACAGACAGAAGCCCTCAACAATATTTTTTTTGAGGACAGCAAAATCTATTTTGAGCTAGAAAACAATTGTGTAGCATTGATTACTATCCTTAGCGATCAGAATTAGAAAGATGCATTATTAAAAGTTTAACATCGAACTTGTTTGCTTTTAATTGTAATAATATAGTTCATACATACTAGTTAAACCAAATGTATTCACACTGTTGTAATAAATAAAATTGACATTGAGAAAGTGTACGTCACAAAAGCTCATAAATGTGCTTCCTCGTCTGCTTGGCTTTTTTTTTATTAACGACATAAAACAAATTACTCTCTGAACTATATAATGGTTGTCTGCAGATCTTTGACAAAGTGAATTATTTTCCAACTTTCTTTTATGAATTTTATTGTGTCAAATATTCCATCAATAAAGATAAACACGTCATATAGAATAGTAAAGTCGTATTGCTCTTTTATCTTCTTAATGATAAGTCGGGCAGCCATGTTTGAGTTCATGGAAACATAGATTTGATATAAAAACATCACTTTATAATAAAAAAAAACAAATTGACATTCTGTTTCCCAATAAAGAGTGATCGGATTACAGAGTTTACATTAAATTGAAAAACAACAGTCTGTATACTTGACAGAAACATCAAATGTGAAATTATAGTAAATGAACATCATGATAATGTTATATCTGGTAAAAAGGTAAATGTCTGTTTTGATTAATAACTTGACTGTGAGACAAAAGTTTTGTACAATAAACCAGTCTCATATTTGTAAAGTTATAATCTTTTATCTTGTAAGCCTTTAATAGAGATATTATATCAGTTACTTTGTTAGAAAGTACATACAGTAAAACCTTTGTTAGTGACCACTTCGAACAAAAATCACCCTGTTACTAAAGACCACTCTACACTAACTTGTCATTGATTATTTAGAACAAAGAACCTCCAAATAAAAAAACATTTGTTTATAAAGATCATGCTGGACACTCTTTTGGGTGGCCTATGTTCACAGGTTTGACTGTATACTAGATAAGGCTATATTTTATCAATAGAGATACAATTTTTTTTTTAAACTTTATTTTACAGATATTTTGTTGATGTTATTAGACTACTTATGTAACTTTTTGCATGTTTTTTATGATTATATTCCTTCGTTATTTTTCCCCCTTTAAATATCATATCCAATTATAAGTTAACATGCAATTATTTTAGTACTCTAACAATTCAAGCTGGAAATATACAATGTAAGGTCAGTTGGAGGTAGATGGATGCGTCTTGTAGGTGTGGATTGACCTTATCACTTGACAAAATCCATCTTGAACTTCATCTGTATTTTTTGTTTTCGTTCCCTTATTCTAAATTTTTAAGTGATAAAATATAATAATAAAAAAACACATAATATAAGTTGTTTATATTGTCCTCTGCTTTGGACATACTTTATGTTTATAAATAGTGTAAAAATTAAAAATTCAATCTGGAAATATACAATGTAAGGTCAGTTGGAGGTAGATGGATGCGTCTTGTAGGTGTGGATTGACCTTATCACTTGACAAAATCCACCTTGAACTTCATCTGTTTTTTGTTGTTTTTTTCTCTTGTTCCCTAAGTCTAGATTTTTTAAGTGATAAAATTGAATAATCATAGAAAACACATAGTACCGATTGTTTATATTGTCCTGTGTTTTGGACATGCTATAGGTTTTTATGTGCATCTGTTGGCCGATAAGCAGGAAAAACTGTGTACTAGTATGGGGAGATCAATAAAAACAACTACAGTATATGAAGTTGAAAAAAGGGCAAAATTTATTATGCCATTAGAACAAATATCTATTAAGCAAAAGATATCCCCATATCTGGCTGAAAAAATTCCGCCAAAAGACCAGATTATGACAAAATCTGGGATGACCGCCAGATACACAGGTATGCTTAGCGGCAAATTAGCCACATATTTATAAAAGATAATTTTAAGCAGGCAAATTAGATACGTATCAGGTATGTGTATGTAAATGGTATACTTGCTAAAACGGGAATTAGGTGAATGAAGTTTATTTACTCTATAATTGAAAAATGTATTGAAGAATTGATATCTAATATAAAATAATACTGATACCATGTGTAAAAATATTGATAACACATAATTAACAAACAAATTATCAAATACAAGTGAAGATAAATGTTATAGAAACCTTACATATATAAAAACAATGTTTTTCGATATCCTTTTTATGTGAAATGGTATAAATTGGTGTTTTATGCCAACTATTAAGCATTAATGTTATTCACCATGGTTCTACAACTACAATGGTAATATATACATCACATAACAATTCTATGATGCCGCCTCACAACGGTCAAAATAGTATATAAACTAATACAAAGACATGTTGTACTATTTACAAATAGTGTCATATAATTAGAAGTACAGGTAGTTTGCCGCCTCAGTCGGTCAAGCTGGTGTGTACAGCAACATTTACAGTGACTTATTGCTAGTGCCGCCTCAGACGGTCACGCTAGCTGACATAAATATAAATAATTTACAGTTAAAAAGGCTTAACAGTTCTTGCCAATATGATAATACTTGCTGCCTCAGTCAGTCAAGTTTTTAACAGAAATCGTGTGGCACTTTTGATTATGTACATGTATGTATTGTCAACTTCACTCCACTGGATCCAAACCCGTATGAAGGATATCAAACATTGGATTGTCCAAAGCACTCTAGGACTTGCTGCCTCAGCCAGTCAAGCCAGAAATTATATTGTATAGTTGAGTTAAATCTCCTACCTTAGACAGGTCAAATAGTAACTTTAAAATTGGATGTAGGGGTAAATGGTTTGTTTTGCCTATAGGTTTATAAATAGTGTATACTGAAATGTTATTTGTTATTTATTCTTAGAAGTGTTTAGATGACAAGGATCTTTTGATGAAGTTATTAGAAAAAACTGTATTAACAATAACATAACAGAATTAACTATGCATCTGAATGGAATTTTTGATACAAACATTTTTTTTCTCATTAATCTTTGGTAGTTAAATTGTATTTCACTCTTATACTGCATTCAGAGGGCAGTCTATTTAGTTGTTTATTTTTTACAGGGTAGCTCTAAATATTAACATGTTTTTTTTTATATTACTTGTACGTATAAGGGTTGTTTGTTGTATGCAAAATGACCTGTTACAGTATGGCTTTTTATATAGAACTTACTTACAGATGAATTTCGATAATGGCAGAAATTAAAATTGTTACATATAATTGTAGAGGTTTACATGATCCGAAGAAAAGAACTGATGTTTTTGATTTCTTAAAAGCAAAATGTAATGCTGATATAGTATGTCTTCAAGATGTACATTTTACGTCCAATATGAAAAAGCATTTATATTCTCAATGGAATGCTGAATGTTATTTTAGCTTTGGTACTTCTAATGCCCGTGGTGTGGCTATTTTGTTCAAAAGAAATCTAGATATGAAAGTACATCAGATATTTTCTGATGATAATGGTAATTACCTTCTTCTTGATCTTACACTTAATTCTAAAAAAATCACATTAGTTAATATATATGGCCCAAAAATAGACATGCCAGAATTTTATGACCACATTTTTCAAATTATTGATAATCTAGAAAATGATTCGTATATATGTTGTGGTGACTTCAATCTTGTATTAAATACTAACCTTGATTATTACAATTATAAATCAATGGAAAATAATAAGAAAGCTAGAAATTTACTTCTTCAAAATATTAAAAGTCGACATTTATGTGACCCATTTAGAGAATGTAATAAAGATATTAGACAGTATACATGGCGTCGGACAAGTCCGATACAGCAGGCTAGGCTAGATTTCTTTTTGATTACTGAGGATTTTTTACCTCAGGTAAGAAGTTGTGATGTAGGTCTTAGCTATAGATCAGATCATTCTATTGTAAGACTTAGTTTAGATCTTAGTAATGTTACTCATGGTAAAGGTCTCTGGAAATTCAATAACTATCTTTTGTATGATAAAGAATATTTGAATATTATTAATGAAAAAATTGAAGAAATAAAAAAACAATACTGTTTACCTGTATATAATATTGAAAATATTGAAATATTAGCAATAATGAACTATCATTTGTTATTGATGACCAATTATTTTTAGAAACTCTGTTGATGGAAATAAGAGGAAAAACTATTTCTTATGCAAGTTTTAAGAAGAAGAAAACCAAATCTAGAGAGGATGATTTAATATCACAGATTACAGCTTTAGAAAAAAATTCAAATGGAAATGTTAGATTATTAAACTTGCGAAAAGAATTGGAAACTATAAGACAAGACAAAATTAAAGGTAATTTCATACGCTCCAGAGCAGAATGGATTGATAATGGTGAAACACCAACTAAATACTTTTGTAATCTTGAAAAATATAACTATACTTCAAAAATCATTCCTTTTTTGGAAAAAACTAATGGTACCATTATATATGAGCAGTCAGAAATTTTAAAAGAAAGTGAAATATTTTATGAAACACTGTATACAAAAACTGATTACAAAAACTGATTCTACTGATGATTTTTATATGGAAGAGTTTTTGGGCAACATAACTGTCCCAAAACTGAGCAGAAATCAAGCAGATTCGCTAGAAGGTCTCTTTACCTTTGAGGAAATTTCAGAAACACTTAAGAATATGAAAAATGACAAAAGCCCAGGGTCTGATGGTTTTACTTCAATTTTTTTTAAAAGTTTTCTGGAAACAAATGGGACACTTTGTTGTCAGAAGTATTAATTATTCTTTTATTAAAGGTGAATTATCACTTACCCAAAGGCAAGGTATAATTACCTGTATCCCGAAAGAAAACAAACCAAAACAGTACTTAAAAAACTGGCGACCAAAAACTTTATTGAATTATACTTTAAAACTAGCCTCAGGTTCATTAGCCAAAATACTTAATTTAGTTTTAAATTGTTTGATAGATACAGACCAAACAGGATTTCTAAAAGGAAGATTTATCGGAGAGAATATACGATTAGTCTACGATATAATGAATTATTTAGAAGAAAAAAGAATGTCAGGGCTATTGGTAATGATTGACTTTGAAAAAGCATTCGATACACTTTCTTTTGATTTTATAAATAAGACTTTTGAATTCTTTAATTTTGGCCCAATGTTTAGAAATTGGATATCTCTTTTTTATACAAATACTGAAACTGCTGTTCAAATGAATGGATTTTTGTCCAACTTTTTTAAAATAGGGCGTTGTTGTCGTCAAGGAAACCCAATCAGTCCTTATATTTTTATCTTATGTGCCGAAATATTAGCCATTACAATAAGAACTAATACAAATATAAAAGGTATACATATCAATGGAACAGAGTATAAGATTTCATAGTATGCTGATGATACCTCTTAATTGTTAGATGGATCTGAGCAGTCTTTAAATTGTACGCTTGATATTTTACATGAAGTTTCTATTATTTCTGGATTAAGAGTTAATTTTGAAAAAAAACACATGTAATATGGATTGGCTCTTTAAAATATACCAATGACCCTTGCAAGTAAGAAAATATTTGAAACACTTAATTTTCATAACACTGTAGTTTTCCTCACACTTTATAAAGAATTATTTTAGCCCAAGGGCTGAGTTGTTAAAGTCAATGACTTTGAACCGCTTGACTTCCATCGCTGCCGGATCGAAACCTGCCAAAGGGTACATATTTTGTCCTTGTGATGCGAGGAAGCTATCCAGCTAATAGAGAAACGTAATGGTTTTACTCCGGAGCACGCACATTAATGTTTGGAGGGGATTTGTTGATTTTTCTTGCATTAAATCAGATAATATATATTGCTCTTTTTGTGATTTTCTTAAATTGAAGACAAATTATTAATTTCTGTCAAATGCATTTTGATATGTTTTTATTTCGTCAAAAGTTTGGTCAATAAAGATAAGCACCTATAAACGTTGACGTATTATTCTCAAATCTCCTGTATAGGATTAATAATTACGAATATTTGGAATTTATCTTTGATATGCTTCTTCGTATTTAAAACTGATAAAAAAAGAAAAACCAAAACCTATACAAAAACTAAACAAAACAAAAATACCTAGCAAAAACAATCAAAGAAAAGCATTAAAAAAGAAGAGGATAAAAAGAAGAAAAAAACTTTAAAATATTTACAAATTGTATTACAATTGCATTTTATCAAGTATGCTCCGACTTCTATCTCAAAAATTTATGAAAATACTAAAGCTGAATTTTGCCAAATATCTCATTCGGAAAATAAACTGCTTATTACTATGCCAAATATACAAATAGGAAGTTACTGTATTTCCTGTAAATATTATTCGGATGATAATTTAGAACAAACAATTACTTATTGATAAAAAACGGAGACTCTTGGCCTACGTTTGTACATAAAGTAGTTTGCTAATAACATGTTTATGACTACTTATAGAAACATTCAAAAATGAATATAGATGATATAATTATGGTCATTTGCATTTCAGATTTGTTATTAAATGGTGGAACTACATGTTTGATAGAGCGATTACTATACACATGTAAATCAGTCGAACAATAACAAAAATATTTGGGACGATGTTTGGCATCACGCTGTACAAAATGAGCAATTACTAAACACTAACAATTGATTGACTTGAAATTGATTAGCCTTCCAATGACCCTTGCAAGAAAGAAAATATTAGAAACATTTCATTTTCCTAACACTTTATTTTCCATTACACTTTATAAAGTATTATCCTGGGCCAAGGGCGGAGTTGTTAAAGTCACTGACTTCAAACCGCTTGACTTCCACCGCTGCTGGTTTGAAACCTACCAAATGGTACAAATCTCGTCATTTGATGTGAGGAAGCTATCCAGCTAATATTAAAACGTAATGATTTTAGTCCGGGGCTCGCACATTAATGTTTGGAGGAGATTTTGAGGTGTTCCACCATCGCAACCATTAAGATAGAAAATCGACTTATAGCATGTAAAACTTTATGAATTAAAACAATAAAACCCGGCAACAGATTATAACATTCGTAGTTTAAACCATTCTTTTAAAGCCGATAGGAAATAATTCAAATAAAATAAAATGAACTTTTTTCCAAGTTTTTGTAAATGCATAACCGTGATTATGAAATGCATTTTTGTCTAACAGTAATATTTACAAATAATTGTATGCTCAAGGAAAACATTTGTTGAAATTGTACTATACAATTATCATGCAAAAATAAACAAGACTGTATAAAATTTCTTTACTATCATAATGTTGCAGCCATCGCCTAAAATTGAACATTTATATTCCCTTATTTTCACACAAATGGACTAGATTTGTACCAACATATTGCATGACAAGATTCACGTCACTAACAGCTTTATCCAAAGAAGACTTAAATATAAATAAGCGCCTTCAGCAGTTTCCCGTTACTTCATTAGTGCCAATAGAAACATCCCATTTGATTTAATAAATTGGAAAACAAAACCAACCAAATTTTAAGTGAGAACTGTCTTATATGTTGAAACAAGAGGGCCATGATGGCCCTGAAGTCGCTCACCTGTATATAGGCCCCCCGGAGCGGGGCCAGTTTAAACCCCAGGGCTTTTATTTGAACAAACTTGGTAGACACCCATTAGAAGATGTTTCATGCTAAACATCTAAGGTCTAGCTCGTTGGGTTTTTTAAAAGAAGATTTTTTAAGTTTTTTCTTTACACATATATTTAAAAACAATGACACCCCTGGGGCAGGGCCAGTTTTTACCCCAGGGCTTTTATTTGAACAATCTTTGTAGACACTTACTAGAAGATGTTTCATGCTTAATATCTAAACTCTAGCTATTCAGGTTTTTTCGAAGAAGATTTTTAAGTTTTTACTATACACATTTAAGGAAAATCATTGTCCCCGGGGCGGGGCCAATTTTGACCCAGGGCTCTTATTTGAACAAACTTGGTAGACATCTATTAGAACATGTTTCATGCTAAATATCTTAGCTCTAGCTCTTTGGGTTCTTTAAAAGAAGATTTTTTAGGTTTTTACTATATACATATAGGGAAAATCAATGACCCCCTGGGGCAAAGCCAATTTTGACCCCAGGGCTTTTATTTGAACAAACTTGGTAGACACCCATTAGAACATGTTCCATGCTAAATATCTTAGCTCTAGCTCTTTGGGTTCTTTAAAAGAAGATTTTTTAAGTTTTTACTATATACATATAGGGAAAATCAATGACCCCCTGGGGCGGGGCCAATTTTGACCCCAGGGCTTTTATTTGAACAAACTTGGTAGACACTCACTAGAAGATGTTTCATGCCAAATATCTAAGCTCTAGCTCTTTGGGGGTTTTTAGAAGGAGATATTTAAAGTTTATTTTTTTGGTTGCCATGGCAACCAGAGTTCTGCATGGAATTAAATTTTTTTTAAACAACTTTGTTAAGGCTTCACACAAGGAACATCCCTGTGAAGTTTCATTATGATCTGCCTTATGGTTTCAGAGGAGATGTCGTTTTAAAAGTGTGAACGGACAACGTACGACAGACGACGGACGAAGAGTGATCCTAATAGCTCACCCCGAGCATATGCTCAGGTGAGCTAAAAACACAAACTATTGGAATACAAAACCATTTAGCTGAATAATGTGATGCAGATAGCCCTGTAACCTGATTGTAATGCCTACAAATTAAAAATATGTACAATATTTACTGCACATTATATTCTAGATTTAACTGACACCTACTTGTTATTAATTACTGAAAAACGTTTATTACATGCCATCTGTTTATCTTTAAATTAACATAAATATGATGCAACAAATTTGCGGATACTATATTAGATTTGTTAAAATAATAAGCAACCATAAAATATAATGACTCCCTTTATAATGAAAGCCCATAACTCAAACGTTCAAATGTTAAGCGCAATATATTATGTGCAATGTCTTTAAAAAGTCAAAAGATACACCTATCAACGTACAACATCTTGTATACATAAAACATAAACAGACGCCCCTATACAGTAATTTGAGGACAACACAGTCTATTTTGGGCTAGAAAACAATTTTGCAGCATTAATTACTATTTAGAAATATGCATTCTTAAGAGTTTAATCTCGAACATGCTTGCTTGTAATTGTAATAAGGTACTTCATACTTACTAGTCTAACCAAATGTACTCACACTGTTGTAAATCGAAACGAAATAAATAAATGAAATTGACATTGAAAATGTACTTAAGAAAAGTTAAAAAATGTGTTTGCTCGTCCACTTGGCTTTTGTGATGTACGGAGTAAAACAAATTACTCTTTGAACTATAAAGTGATTGTCTGTATATCTTTGACAAAATTAATTATTTTCCAAATTCTTTTATGAATTTTATTGTGTCAAATATTCCATCAATAAAGATATAAACACATCATATAAAATACTTTAGACGTACTGTTCTTTTATCTTCTTATTGATAAGTCTTGCAGCCATGTTTGATTCGTTTCATTTTGATTGAAGAGCCCTTATCATGAAAACATGGATTTAATATAAAAACACCATTATTGTTTTTAAACAAATTGACAATCTGTTTCCCAATAAATTGTGATCTGATTAAAGAGTTTATATTAAATCGAAGGACAACAGTCTGTAGAATTTACAGAAACATCAAATATGAAATTATAGTAATTGAACATCGTGTTAATGTTATCTCTGGTCAAAAACCATGTTTATTATTTTTTTTCGAACGAGAGACAAATAAAATGTTGACCTCTCCTTTCTCTTGATTTCACCTCCATCTTCTTCATTGGCAGTATTTTATACAGTATATTATTTCAAAATATTGTATGATTATGATTGGAATATGACATTTATTGAATTTATTCAATGTTCAAGATATCTTTACTTATATCATATGTGAGTGACAAAGAAAATGTCAACCTTTTTACATTCTTCAGGCAGTTTGTTATATATCATTTCAAAATATTGTATGACTTTAATGGGAATATGGTATTTATTTAATTTATGTTGATGATATTTTTAATTATTGTCTTTGACAAAGTATTCTATGTAGCAATAATACTGATTAGAGAATATTCAAAACTAATTCTTGCAGAAAAACTGAACAAGTTAAACTAAAATTCTTCCAGTCAAAGTGGACAAAAAATGTAATTCTTGAGTTGGCATAACACATAATCTGACCGTTGATGTCACAATAAAATGTTGAATGAATTCTTTACTGCTGAAATATTACCATTTTATTTCTGACTTCCATTTACAAGATTATTATTATTTTAGAAGAAATAAAAATACATCACCGTCAGTAAAAAAAAAACAACAAAAAAACAATGATCTTTATAATTCTCTTCCCCTCAGATTGATAAAATCCGACACGAGACTTGAGTCGATTTTGGTTTAAAGTAAACATACTTGTGCAAGTTTTCTGCAATTAATATGGATTCTTTTAGGGTGAACATTATTGAATCACAAGTGTTAGGTAACTCTTGTGAATATTTTCAAATTTTACAACAAATTGATGCATTTAAATGGTTAAATATGGATGCAGTTATAGCGGAGACATGTAAAGAAAGAAATCCATGAAATATCAAAGAAGACTTATTCAAATATATTATATGTTAGCGTTTGTAATAATTAAATAATTCAAAATATATTTTTATTCCAAATTTATGTTGCGAACTAATCTTTCTTTCCTGATTTTGCACTTTCTATGTATTGAAGGTTTTTTATTTGCAATTAATCAAATGGCTGTGAGATGAACACCATAAACTAAATTGATTTCATTAACTTAATTACAGTTCAAGTCTTTATCCAATTATGTCGGTTTACCATTAAATCAAGAGATATAACAAAACCTTGTTAAAAACGTGCCTGTTTTCGAGCAAATTGATTGACCCCATTTGATCTTTTGCTATGATTTATGATAAATTTTGACATTAATTTAATTGAGGTACTTATGATTGTTCAATTGTAATGCCGGCATTTATTTGTAACATGCAGGTATGGCTTATGTTTTAGTATTTTCATGCTTTGCTGTAAATTACAAGGGATATTTCACCTGTCTATAGCAATGTTTGTTTATTTAGAATGTAAAGAAAGTATAATGCTGAATTCTGTAAGACCAGATTATAATGCAACCAAAAATCTACTTATGCTTAATATTAATTGTACCAGATACTCTTGGACGAAACTATCATCCACCCGTTTTCTATTATTATTAAACTCTCTTGCTCTATATGTTTAAGCAAATATGTCATTGTTCAAATGTAAAAAATCAGTTGCAGAACGTGATTTGTTTTTAAAAATAAAACCTACGAGTGTTGATAACTTTTTGTAAAAAGGTTGGGTTAGTGAAAGATACTTTCAATATAGTTCAAACATCTCAAGCAAATCGTCCAGCTAATATGTTTGTTTAAGTAGAAGACTTTTCTGACATATATATTGAATCAAAAAATATCGAAAAAAAGACTAAAACGTTAACATTAGCGTTTGTCTTTTTGTCTTTTGAGATATAAAGCAATACAAAAATACTGATGCGACAAAAATTTGAACAAATTCTGAAAGTTTATGAACTACTCAAAATATCTATATGTCAAGGTGAATTTACTTTTAAAACTAAATTGCATAATATTAATGTTAAATTCATGGAACAGAATTATGAAAAAAAAATGGAGTAAGTAATTGGCCCACTGAGAAATTACTTTAACTTTGTTTTTTTTTGCATTAAATCAGATAATATATATTGCTCTTTTTGTGATTGTCTTTAATTTAACACAAGTTATTGACTTCTGTCAAATGCATTTTTTTATGTTTTTATTTCGTCAAAAGTTTGGTCAACCTATAAACGTTGACGTATTGTTCTCAAATCTCCTTTATAGGATTAATAATTACGAATATCTAGAATTTATCTTTGATATGTATGCTTCTTCGTATTTAAAACTGAAAAAAAAGAAAATCCAAAACCAATACAAAAACTGAACAAAACAAAACAAATATACCCAACAACACACACTCAAACAAAAGCAGATTAAAAACAAAAAAGAAGAAAAAAGGAAAAACATCAAAATATTAACAAATTGTATTACAATAGCATTTTATCAAGTATGCTCCGACTTCTAGCTCAAAAATTGATTTCTGAAAATACTAAAGCTGTAATTTTGCCAAAATTCTCATTCGGAAAATAAACTGCTTATTACTATGCCAAATATACAAATATGAAGTTACTGTATTTCCTATAAGTATTATTCGGATGATAATTTAGAACAAACAATTAATTATTGATAAAAAATGGAGACTCTTGACCTAAGATTTTACATAAAGAAGTTTCCTAATGACATGTTATGTCTACTTATACAAACATTCAAAACTGAATATAGAAGATATAATTATGGTCATTTGCATGTCAGATTTGTTATTAAATGATGGAACTACACGTGCGATAGAGCGATTACTATACACATGTAAATCAGCCGTACAATAACCTTTGTAACAGTCTTCTTGTAAAGAAAAAAAACATTTGGGACGATATTTGGCGTCACGCCGTATAAAATGAGCAACTACTAAATACTAACAATCGATCGACTTTGAAATTAGCCGTTCAGTGACCTTAGGAAGAATGAAAATTTTTGAAGACGTTTTCCTTAAGAAATTTTCTTTAAACTGTATAAAGTGTTATCTTGGTCCAAGAGCTGAGTTGTTAAAGTCACTGACTATTTTAACCCCCCCCCCTTTTTTTACACGCCCCATCCCTTTTCACCCTTATCCTTTTAATTCTCATTTGGACCTGTTTTAGTTTTTATCATTTCACAAATTACGTGCCCTTCTCCTTTCGCCGTCCTTATGTTTACCCCCGGTTTTTAAATTTTTTGGTGCCTTCGGGGGGGCTCCCATCCTTTAAACGTTCCCCTTTCCCTTTTTAAATCTTCATTCTTTTTCCTTTGAACCCTTTGACTTCCACCGCTCCCGGGTTTTCAGACCTGCCAGGGGGTCCCAAATTTCTTAAAATGTTTTTTCCCGGAAGCTACCCAGCAAAATATAAAAAGGAAAGGGTTTAAATGTTTTTATTCCGATGCTTGCACTTTTTATGTTTGGAGGGAATTTTGAGGTTTTCCCCACCATCGCAACATAAAGAAAAAAATCAAATTTTAAAAAGCAATTAAAAATTTTATAAATTTTAAACAATAAAACCAAAAAAACGTTTCGCAACATATTAAAGCTTCGAATTTTAAAAACCTTTTCTTTTTAAAGCCAAATTAAAAAATAAATTCAAATAATAAAAAACAAAAGATAGCTTTTTGGCATAATTTTTTTGAAAAATGCAGAAGGTGATTATGAAAATAAATTTTTGAAAACAGAAATTTTTATTAAAAATTTTCCCTAGGGCTAAAGAAAAGACAGATGTTTGGTAAAAGTAATTCTACATTTTATCACCAAAAAGACTATTTAAAATTTCTATATTATCATAATGTTGCATTCATCGACTACAACATAAATATTCCCGTATTTACACAAAAGAAATGGACAAGATTTGTACCAACATGTTGCACGACAAGATCCACGTCAATAACAGATTAATCCCAAATAATCCCAGATAAAATCACACTGCCATGATTCCTGTTAGAATTTTACGCCTTCAGCAGTTTCCTTTTACTTCATTAGAGCAATCAGAAACGTCCCATTTGACTTTATTGATTGACAAGAATTTTTTTATATGGTTTATTAAATTTTGGCTTCTCAAAACCTGCAAATATTTTGCTCAATAAAGTTATATAGATAGCCCTGTAACCAGGTTTAAATGCAGTATAAATAAAAAATATGTACGATTTTAACTGCACATATATTCTAGATTAAACTGAAACCTATTCAATATTTATTACTGAATAACGTTTATTACATGCCCTCTGGTTTTCTTGAAATTATGATCTATGATGAAATATATTTACGAATGATATATTAGACTTGTTGAAATAATAAGTTATAATTACTCCCTTTATAATGAAAGTCCATAAATCAAGCGTTCAAGCGCAACACATATGTGCAATGCCTATAAAAAGTCAAAAGATACACCTATCAACGTACAACATCCTGTATACATATAATATGAACAGAAGCCCTCGCACAATTTGATGATAAAAAACCTATTGTGAATTCTTTACTGCTGAAATATTGCGATTTTATTTCTGTCTTCCATTTTCAATATTATCATTACTTTAGTAGAAATAAAAATACATCATAGTCAGTAAAAATAATGATTTTTATAATTGAATTTCTTCCCCTCTGACTGATAAAATGAGACTGTGGTTTCGAACATCTAGAAAGATAAGCGTTCATCAATGAATAATCAACTATCGATAAGTTGATTCGTTTTTGGAAAAAAAAAAACAACTAAACATACTTGTGTGAATTTTCTGTAACTAATTCATTGCAAAATCAGGAATACTTCGATGATCCGATATGGGCTATATTTAGGATCACAAGTTTTATATAACTCTTGTGAATATTGCCATTTTATTTCCGTCTTCAATTGACAAGTTCACATTTTTTTAGTAGAAATAAAAATACATCATCGTCAGAAAAAATACAATGATTTTTTTATAATTCAATATTTTGCCCTCTGATTGATAAAATCCCAAAACGAAACTTTGATAAAGATATGAGTTCATCAATGAACAAATAAAATAAAGTAAATATACTTGTGTAAGCTTTCTGCAATTAATTTGGAACATCATCATTCGATATGGGCTTCTTTTAGGGTGAATATTATTGAATAACAAGTTTTAGATACCTCTTGTGAATGTTGTCAGTATTGATAATAAATGGATAACTATTCTTGCAGTTATCACAGAGACTTGAAAAAACAACAACAATAGAATATTAGAGAAGCCGATCCCAATATATTATATGTTAACGTTGTAGTTATTATATTATTCAAAACATAGTTTTGGTTGCGAACAAGATAATCTCTGTTCTGATTATACACAGTCATACTACGCCTTTCGCGTTATCTATTTGCAATTAATCGTATGGGAATTATTAAAGAAAAACAATAAAAATAATTTGGTTTTTCATTAACTCAAAAATATTACGTAATTTTCAGTTCAAGTTCCCTTTTACCATTTCGCCAGTTTAACGATAAAAGCAAAAAGATAAAAAAAAAACCTTGATTTAATTTTTATAAAAATAGTCCCTGTTTTCGTGAAAACGATTGCCCCATTTTGAATTCAAAACAAAATTTTTTAAAAACATTTTTACATTTTAATTTAAAATTTTAAAAAGCTTATGGTGTTCAAAATTTAAAGTCTGCCCTTTTTTGAAACAGGCAAATACCGCTTGGTTTTTAAGTAGTTTTATGGGGTATGCTTAAAATTTCAAAGGAAAATTTCCCCCTGTCTTTCGCAAGTGTGTTCATTTTTCAAAGCAAAACAAATATAATGCTTAAATTTATAAGATTTTTAAATTTCCCAAAACCCCGATTTTTAATGCAATCCAATTCTTAAAACTAGCACATTATTTTATTAAAAATGCCACCCATGACTAAAAAATTTCATCTAACCCGTTAAACTATCGTGCTATGCCCCCCCAAACACTACAAACCTTTTGATTTTCCCTAAATAATTCCCAAGGCTGATGCCCTGTGTTTAAAAAAATAAGACATTTCCTTTCTTTTTAAATTTAAACAAATTTTAATCACGTAAAACGATACCGTGAAAAAACTCAAAGATAAAATTTTTATGTTGGGATATTTTGGGTTTTGTGACGAAATTTTAAAAAAAACAAATATACCGTGCAAAATCAAATAAATCATGGGAAATAAAAATGTAAAAGAAAATTTCGAACTGCCCCTTTAAATTTTTATTTTCAAAAGGGTTTAATTTTTCTTTTGAAAAAATAAATTTTCCCTGTATTAAAAAAAAGAAAATATTCATAGAAAAAAGAAAAGAAAAATAATTAGGGAAAGGGATTACGGAGAAATTATTTTATTTTTGTTTCATGCAATTAACCAGATAAAACATTTTGAATATTTTGGAGATTTTCTATAGTGTAGGGCAAGTATCATCTTCTTTCAAAATTTCTTTGATATGATTTTTTATTGCCTCGAAAAAAATATCTTTCATTGAAGATAACCATCCAATATAAAATTCATTTGGCGTATTGTTCTCTTATCTCGTCACGTGATGCAATTCAGGAGGAGGTGACAAAGATTACATTAGAATATCTCGACTTCGGAAGTTCTACGATTAAATAAAACGTTAAACGTTGACTCTTACCGTATCAAACGTAAAAAAACACAACTACACCAATGCCATGCGGTCGGGTTAAAAGGCAGACAATGTTATGCTCGCCCAAATGGTCCCTTTCCGGTTGCGAGCATAAACAAACACAACAACGACAACAACAACACTCTCCACAAAAAGAACAAAAAAAACAAAACAAACAATAACACCGACCCCCCCCCAAAAAAAAAAAAAGCGAAAACAAACAAACAAATAGAAACCAACAATAATGTCCAGTTAGTAGATTTATTAAAATTAAAGTAATGAATTATTACTGTGTATTGTTTAGTGAAAGGTTCGTTATTATTGTGTCATGTCAATGAGTGCATGGACAATTGTCATTCATATTAACCACTTCTTATTTTTAATATCTTTTTTATTTTCAGAATACTAGATAATTCAATACCTTATAACATGTTTAAAAAAACAACAACAAAAAAACCAAAAACCCGACAAAAACATTAATGGATAATATGTTGGTATTTTACAAGTATCTTCTTTACAGCTGATTTCCATCGTTACACAAGAAACATGGACCGCATGTGAATTTGCTATCTGATTTTGTTTACTGAAAAGTTGGAATATTTGAAAATCATTTTTTCTAAATTCTTTGTTATTTTCATCCGTTCGTGTGAGGTTTTGCTAAATAATTGATTTCGTTGATATAAATGTAGAAATGTGATAAAATTCTTAACTGCTCAAATATTGCTTTTTTATTTCTGTATTCCATTTACAAGATAACCATTCTTTTGAGTAGAAATAAACTCACATCTTCATCATTGAAACAATGTTTGTCATAATTGATTCTATCTCTTTTGATTGCTGTAATTTTACAATTAATTCCTGCAGAACTGTGCGTAACAGATAGAAAAAAATGTGTATTTGTTTGTTTAGTTTGGTTTTACTTCACATCAACACAGTATAGGTCAACGTTCCAGATTTATTGGTGATGGACGACCGCAGGTGCCCCTTCGCACGAACAGGCATCTGAGTAGAACAACCGACGTTCCGTAAGCTAGCTGGATAGCTTCCTCACATGAAATAATCCAAAGTCCCTGTCGGGATTCGAACCCACAGCGGTGAGGTGCGAGTGATTTGAAGTACTCGGCTACGGACGCCCCATGTGTATTTGTGTTGACCCGACATTGCAAAGATCCTTTAGTGGCTTAACAGCTGAATTGCACGTTGAAATCACCAAAATCTTCACATCAGGCAGCATAGAAGGTATTATTTTAGTGTAAAAGATGACCACCACACCTACCTAATATGATATAAATAACAAATAGATCAATGAAACTTAAGAACTTGATCTTGTTTAAGTCTGACTTGAAATACTTTATTCGATTTCATATATTAAGTATTATCTAACACACTGTATTTATTTGTACCCACAAGTTGCCAAACAAATTGTCAATCAAAATCAAATGTATTAAGTTGAAGCTAAAAGAAGATGTGTCAGGACCTGTATTTATATTTCCAATTGTTACATTGTAAAGTAATCGTTTAAGATTTAAATGAATTCATTGCCTTCAAAACAAATAAGGAAAAAAAAAACATGGAAAACCTGTGATCCCTCGGAAGCATTAATCACAACAAACCTAGGTTTGATTGAGTCTGTTAAAAAGTGCAACAACCCTCACGACTCATAGCACCGGCTTGAGCGCTACTCAATTTTCAAAACTAAAAAAGTGTTGGAATCAATGATCCCGAAGGACCATAAAACACTGAAGTGAAGTACCGGGCAATTTTTTACAGCTGCCACACAGCACATGACTCATGCTGTTATGTTTTACTGTTTTGAACAACTTTTTCTCGTATGTCCTGCGAATGCAAATTTATACCACTACAATTGAGTATAAATTAATTTTTTATTTTGACATTCAATTTTCAAACGTTTAAAATGAAGCGAAGAGCGCTCTTATGAATTGTAACAGAAAAGGTATGGACTTGAATTCTACCAGAATGTGAAAGCATAAGTAAGTTTATGAATAAGTCAAGAAATGCAAACAATTATTTTCTACGTCGAAAAAAAAAAGAATTGCATTAGAAATCGGATAATAAACGAAAGCTTCGGCAAGAGTTTGTTTCGTATGATATAATTAAAAAAAGAAAATATTAGAAAGGTAATGCAATATTGACAAGCACTTCAGCTGATTTATGAGAACAATAAATAAAACAATTTCGAACAACTAAAACATTTCGGTGATAGGTCTTTGTATTGAAAACTGTAAAAACCATAACAAATAAGAATTATCCCATTAACTAAGCAATATTTGTTTAAAAGCAAAATATCATAAACTTCAATCAAATATAATATTTATATTTATTGATAGATCATTTAAAATAAAGACGTATTTTGGAAGAATGGCATACTTAAGTAACTATAAAACTATATGACTTATAAAATAGTGCATTTTTTTCCGGGGCGCTTAATATCTTAAGTTTATAGAATACTTAACTTTACAGAAAATATAAATCTCGAAATAAGTAATTTTCATTGTCAGATATAAATAACTGAAACGATTATCCTTGCTATACAAACGAAAAAAGAACGATTCCTTGATTGCTTTTGAAATATGTTCGTAGATAATTCTGTATGATGATTCAACGAAATATATTTTATTTCAAACAATGACATTTAGAACAACAATGAAATGAAATAGGAGCTGTCGTCCATATTCAATTTTATCATTATAAATTGCATGCTTGCAATTGTTTAAGTGAAACGTTGGTTTAAGTTTTTATGTGTTGTTGATAACAAACATCAGTTGATATCTTTTTGAGAGCGAATTTCTTATTTAAAACTAAATTAATAATATTCTTTCCTAGTTTAATACATATGAAACTAATTTTAAAAAGATGAATTGTTCATGCTATTTCTATTTTCTGCATAATTGTTTTATAACAAAAATATATTTTATTATATGCTCGTATACTTCACGATGAAAATACTTGTTTTAGTATATAAAACTTAAATATTCGATTTGTTCAAGACATGTTTTGTTGTAGTTTTCCCCACACATTTGTACATATAATTGCAGAGCACTTCATACAGCACTTGAATTTGTTTAATTATATGACACACAATTGTGAATATTTTTCTTAATACTTTTACATCAAGAATGAATAACTGTTACAAATGCAATACATGGTAGCGGTATACTATTTACCTATTTTTGTGTGCAAAATATACAGAAACGTATTGTACATGTATTCTAGAAGTATTATAGAATAACAGTATTGGAACTGCAGAAAAATTGGGTATAATGAGCATGCACACTTGTTGGGAAAATCAAAAACATTGCTGCCGGAACCCTCTGATAGCTGAGAGTTGTCGTTTCATATTAGTTTAAACACATTTTATTCCAGAACAAACACAATACGTGATATACTGAATCTATGAAAATGGATTCAAACTAAATATATCAAATAAAGTTATTCTCCAAATTTATTATAATTTTACAATCAACAGATGGCATCGATTTATAGGAAAATATGTATTGCTAAATAAATGAACATTTGATAAAAAATATTTTAAAGTTTAAGTTATATAACACTATTTATATTAAAATGATTCTTTACAATTAGTTTCTATGTATAATAAAAATGATAAGAAAATCATTGTTATAATGTTAATTTAAAGAAAAGTATAAATAATCATTTTATATTCGTATGCTAAAGCATTGCGTATTTCGTACAAAGAGATTGGTTTGTTTAAGATGAGAGTGAAGCAGATGCTATTCTGTTACTGCAAATCAATGCTAGCATACATTATATAACAATACCCGTCATGATAACACGATGGATGTAAAACTTTAATGCCAGCTACATAACTGCTGTTATTTTAAAATGAGTTGCAACTGAATCTATTATAATATAACATTCCATCTAATGTGTCAAAAAAGGAATTAAATAAAAAAGTGTCTTGTACCACTAAAATACGTGCTTATAATAATTGATGATATGACGATAGACACATTTATCACATACACGTTTTCTGATACAGTAATTAATAAGAGTGAGTTTTATGCTTTTAACAATATAAACGTTAAAATGTTTTAACACAAATTCAAAATTCAAGTTGGAATCGAATCTATTCTTCATTGCCAAAAGAATTAAAAAAAAAAGATAAATAAGATACGACAGATTAGCTAATTCCATACAATTAGCATGTCTGTAAAATATTCTTCATTCCATCAATTTCATCGCTTAAGTTTACAATAATGATACTGTTCATTTGATGCCGTACTTTTAGCAGGAAAAAATGCAGTACTTTTAGCAGGAAAAATGCAGTATTTTAGCAGAAGATACTGAAGTACTTTTAGCAGGGAAATGTGATACGTATTTTGTTAATATCTTTACACTATATTATTCACAAATATTAACAATATATAACAAAATTGTGGCCTAGACGTACTAAATGTCCTTTTTTAGTTTATGTGAAAGGTACATTTGACAAGGATAATGATTGCTGTTTAAATAAAACGAACATGTCCCAATTTATATCAATGGTTTCGAGATTATGGATTATGAATTAACCAAGATTCAGCTGATGAACTAAACTGAAAACAAAGTCTATCGTACTTTAAAGTCACGTGACAAGGCCTTTTTAGATGAAACATAACAGTACACTTTTGAATATATTTTGAGTATATTTACAAGTGCCGTTTTATTTCTCTTTTCCATTAACAAGACAGCCAATGTCTTCTATTAGAAATCAAAATGTCCATTTGACACCGGCGATAAAAAAAACAATGACATATCTAGACTTATATTGTATATCATATAAGAAGGAATTTATTACAAATATAGACGATAAACAACACATTCTAGAAAGCGGTATGGATTAAATTAACACGTGACTTTGTTCAAAAGCTGCTTATCATATGTTCCGAAAATGAATAATACTTGTCTTAGTATAATTTTATATTCAAGAGTATTTTTTCCATTGATAAACACTTTTCAGACTAAATAAAACAAATAATATCGGTCTCAGCGGTGATTACCGCCTATAAAACACCGAATTGGAACTTTAATGCGTAGAAATCGACCTCTAACCAGACAAACAATGGAAATCACTAACGCTATATTTCATACGGAGATATTTCCGACTTTGGCCGATTTTCGTAAATGGCTGTTCTATTACGCACCCCACTGTCGATTAGGTATTACACAAAAGACATAATATAAACTGCTCCTTTTTATTATCGAATACAGCTTTATTTTTTCAAGAATTATCTTATCATATATTCCACAATTTAACTGTATTGTGTTTACCTCGATGCTCAATAAATCAATCTTCGTCATCCATCCATGTCAGTTTAAAATAACGTCATTGTAGCCCATTTAAAAAATAAGTTGCATACTTGGAATAACTTACGCTGCTTCAAAGTGGTCTTAGATTATTCTTATATAAATACTATCAACTGATAAAGAGAAAGATAGAATTCAAATCCTTTTGCAATAGTGTCATGAGATGTTATTTTAAAAATAGAACAAAATTAAAAACAAAAATGCTTTATTATTGTTGCATATGATTGTCCATCTTAACGGTGGGAAAAACGCGTATGAAAAGAATGGCCGCTTATACATGTCGTTTTGTTTTTCGTAGTTGCAGTTTAACACTTTTTCCCCTCTTACAAATTGCCTATAGTGACACAATTACGAGTTATGATACAATTTGACTTAACCGTTACAGAAGAGTTCGTGAAAAGTTTACTTAATGTCAAATCCATTCAATAATTTGTTACGACTCGCTTATTTCAGGTCTATCTATCTCGCTTACGGGATATGATGTCTGAGACAACATAAGAATATCTGAAATATGTCTTCACGGGTAAAAACAAATAAGCCATCATTTGGACCACCATAATGTCGGTATTATCAATAAAAGTTTATGTATCAATTCCATAAACAATATTTAAGCCAATGACCCAGCTTGATGTTTTGGGAAATAGGGCAATAATGCCTGCAGTAATTGAATTTCTTTCTTTCTAACAGTTTTTCTTACACGATAAATCCCTGCGAGACTGTGCCTCTCTAATATTGTTAAGACAGTCTGTTGATCTTATTCATATAAAGTATAAGATTTCAATGAATAATCAAAGAGTTGACCTGTCATAAAATATCTCAAGGGTACACAATAAACTCTCTCGCACACTTACGACTGAAGTCAAAATGCTAATTAATTCAAAGAAACTTTTGACATTGCTATTCGTCTACCACCATTAATTAAATGATGACATCTTTCCAGAAGCAATTTCCACAGACATCGTTTTTTCATGTCAAAAGAATAAACCTATCTGGTAGCACTTTTACTGGAGTAGATACAGAATAAAATAAAACAAATACAGTTGAACAAAAAAGTAATGAAAAAAGAACACTAAGTATCTTTAATACAAAATACATTTTAATGGAAAATTCATATTTTGTAATCAAAACAATTTGTAACGAAAGGGCATCTCTAAACTATTAAATAGAAGCATTTAGGTCACCAAAAATAATAAAATTAAGAAAATATTGAATAAACATTCTTCGTATCATTTGTAGCCATGTAAAATTGTAAAGTAAATTGAAACAAGATGGAAAATATCACCGGCTTAAGCAGAATTTTGTATTTAACATGAAATGGTACACTTTTGAAAATATAAACATCCGTAGATATGTTCAAACGGCGGTTATCATAGAACATTTTGGTACGATGGGTGTATGTGTGATACCATTCCTTTTCTTGGATCATAAACAAAGTTTTTATCTTAAAGTTGTGTCAACAACGATTTACATTAATACAAAAAATTTTACCTGCAAATCTCAGCATTCTGTGTCAAATGTGATTGATTACCTTACAAATTTGTGAGTATAGGGGTATAGTTGATGAAACATTTGTAAGGACATTGAGATAAATAACATGACGCACATCTTTAGATGATTTTTTGCGACCCAACATATAAAAATGTCAAAGTAATTTACAAAATGAAGTTCAATTTGTAGCTGAATTTTTATGTCGCACTTAATATGTTTCGTCTTGTATATTATCATATTAATTTAACCTTATGGTAACACAGCATACAATAAAGTTCGTATGTATATGTATCTTAATTACAAACGCCGTTGTTCCTCTTGGAAATTGTACATATGCATTTTAAGATATTATATTTTTCAATACTCTCAAGACATTTAACATAATAGTACGAATCCTATTGCAACATTCCGTTTTGTCTTAATAGAGTCACTGTTTTTGCTTGCCGATTGACTATTGCCATTGGATTTGATACCGGTTTTTCGTTGGGGTTGAATTCGTTGACCGATCGTCCGTCGGCGTAAAATTTATTGCGCACTCGTCTAAAGAAATTAACTATTGATTAACTATTAATTATTGACTGAGTGCTTATGAACGTTGGATGTATTGTTTCAGAATCATTTGGACAAAATTTATGTCTTCCATGACGATATGGCATAAGGACATTATACAAAATCTGACGAACCCCTGTCAACATTTATTTATAAGAGTAGAAAATAGGCCAGGATTAATTTAGTAGCTAAAGATAATTTGCCTAAACGTTTAAGTACCTGAAAACATGCTTAAATTGATATTGTTATTATTTTAGGCTGTAATTTGGTTTGAATGGAAAGAAACAATCCGCCGAATACACTGTAACGGAAAATTCAAGGTTTGTTAAATTTACAGCTAACATAACTTTTTCTTTGTAGTAATTTACCGATAGAGTGGGAGGCTACACTTTAAAGCAATAAATTAAAACTATTTTATGGAAATAGGATTTCATTATAATACAAAATTACATTATAATATCTCAACTTCGGAAGTTCTACGATTAAATAAATCGTTAAACGTCGACTCTTACCGTATCTTACGTAAAAAACAACTACACCAATGCCATGCGGCCGGGTTAAAAGGCAATGTTATGCTCGCCCATATGGTCTCTTTCCGGTGGCGAGGATAAACAAACACAAGAACGACAACAACAACACTCCCCACAAAAAGAACCAAAAAAAAAACAACAACAACACCGACCCCCCCCCCCCCCCAAAAAAAAAGCAATAACAAACAAACAAACAAATAGAAACCAACAATAATGTCCAGTTAGTAGATTTATTAAAATTAAAGTAATGAATTATTACTGTGTAAGGTTTAAGAAATAAAATATCCAAATCAGTGATTTTATCGCTCAATAACATCACTGTTTGGAGTTCGGATGCGAGGAATTATATCACGAGGGCGTAGCCCGAGTGATATAATGATGCGCATCCGAACGACAAACAGTGATGTTATCAAGCGATAAAATCACTGATTTGGATATTTTATTTCGATTCTAACACGACATCAACAAATAAATGTTGCCGTACTTGATAGTTTAGCAAATTGCGCCTGATTTGTTTCCGTACTTATTTTATGCGCGTCGGATTTGAAGTGGTTACGTCACGTGTATATTGATTACGTCACATGTCTAAATATAGAACGTCAAACTGTGATTCTGTTGCATAATAACACACACTTTCGCTTCTTCTATGTTCAATAGGGAACAATGCGGGTCGTGTTAGAATTGTCAATATTGTGTCATGTCAATGAGTGACAAGGACAATTGTCATTCATATTAACCACTTCTTATTTTTAATATCTTTTTTATTTTCAGAATACTAGATAATTCAATACCTTATAACATAACTAATGTTGTTTAAAAAAAACAACAACAAAAAACCCCAAAACCCGACAAAAACATTAATGGATAATATGTTGGTATTTTACAAGTATCTTCTTTACAGCTGATTTCCATCGTAACACAATAAACATTGACCGCATGTGAATTTGCTATCTGATTTTGTTTACTGAAAAGTTGGAATATTTGAAAATCTTTTTTTTCTAAATTCTTTGTAAATATCATCCATTCTTGTGAGGTTTTGCTGCTTAATAATTGATTTTCGTTGATATAAATGTAGAAATGTGATAAAATTCTTAACTGCTCGATTATTGCTGTTTTATTTCTGTATTCCATTTACAAGATAACCATTCCTTTTAGGAGAAATAAACTCACATCTTCATCATTAAAACAGTGTTTGTCATAATTGAATTTTTCTCTTTTGATTGCTGTAATTTTACAATTAACTCCTGCAGAACTGTGCCTGACAGAAATAGAGAAAATGTGTATTTGTTTGTTTGATTGGGTTTTAAGTCACATTGACACAGTATAAGTCATATGGAGATGTTCCACCTTTACTGATGAAGGAAGACCACAGGTGCCTCTTCGCACGAACAGGTATCTGAGTAGAACAACCGACGTTCCGTAACCTTGCTGGATGGCTTCCTCACATAAAATTATCCAAAGTCCCTGTCGGGATTCGAACCCACAGTGGTGAGGTGCGAGTGATTTGAAGTTAACGACCTAAACCATCCGGCTACGGACGCCCCATGTGTATTTGTGTTGATCCGGCATTGCTTAGATCATATGGCGGCTTTACAGCTGAATTGCACGTTGCAATCACCAAATTCATCAAATTAGGCAGCATAGAAATATATTGTTATAGTGTAAAAAATGACCACCCCATACTTAATATGATATAAATAACAAATTGATAAGTGAAACTTAAGAAATTGAATCTTGTTTAAGTCTGATTTGAAATACTTTATTCGATTTCATTCATTCATTCAGTATTATCTTACACAGTATTTATTTGTACCCACCATCAATGGTTTTGTTACATATCGTGGCAACATCTCTTAAAGTAAGGTAGATATAAACACGATACATTTAGCCATATTGGAATAATTATTTTATTTTTACAATATTGAAAGTTGCCAAACAAATTGTCAATCAAAATCAAATCTATATTGTTGAAGCTAAAAGAAGAATTTTCAGGACCTGTATTTATATTTCCAATTGTTACATTGTAAAGTAACCGTTCAAGATTTATACAAGAAAAGCATTGATGCAAAGCATCAAAGGGCGTCCAAGCAAGAAATAAGAAAGTGAAGATGAACTAGTAGACATATGATGTCAAGATATTCTTATAAACTTTTCAATGGTTAATTGGTTTTTACCAAAATGAACGGACGGAAGACATTGTTCATTATGAACTTTGATTGGCAACGGATATACATGTATACAATCATTTATCATCCATACCCATGTGTAACGCATGATCAACACCACACTTGTGGAATTGTCCCTTATTATGTATTCGCTATTAGCGAAGACCCCATCTTAAGGTATCTGTTCACACTTAGTAAAAATATGACACTGGTTATATTGTCATGTCATGTTGAGCATTATTGTTTATTATACAATAATTGTAATATCTATTTTAATAACAAAAAAATTAATACAGATTTTATGAATATTGTTTTCCTCTCTCTTTTTGTGTTTTATGTGCTATTTTAATACTGAGTTTTTTACGTTTACTATTCTTTTTTTATTAAAATTGTAAAATAAATTCTAAGAATTCAATTGTCATATTGACCGACGATTATAAGTCAAAACTTTACTGGAAAAAGTCAGTAAATTATGGTTAATCTTTCAATATATAATATTATTTATTCTTAAACCATGTACATGTACATTTGTATTTTTCTTTAATAGTTTTTAAATTATCATTCAAAATCAAATAATTAATAAAATCTAATTTGTTATTCAAAGTAATAATTCACCGGCATCTTTACTAAACACGAATAACAAATAAAATAAAATGTTTCAAAGTTAATAGAGTCATATTAAAACCATAAAAATGTACCTTTTTTCACAATTATTGTACATATTTATAGTTTATATCTCGTATAGATAAAATGAAACATGCTATTGTTGTTGTTGTTTTCGAATTGTATGTTTATGTATAATAATAATCAATATATTTGAGAGTTGATCTGTGTTTATTAATTATTGTAACCAAACTAAGTGACAAACATTCATTTTGGAAAAAAGCTTATTTATCTGTAAAATATTTGTTCTGTTCTGTAACGATATCAAACATCTACTCCAAAAACCGGGAGAGATCGGACAATAAACGTGTGATACTTTTCGCCGGTCACTAGTATCACGGTCAAAATAGACCGGGAGAGACCGGAATTACCGATAGGAGTACATCCCTCTATAAATAGATTTTCGGAATATTTAGGTCATCAACTCATTGTCATTCTATTTTAACATACCATGATAACCCACTGTGTACTACAAAATGATAAATAAAAAACCGAAGAGACGGAAAAGGTTATTGCATTTGAAAATGAAAAGGTTATTGCATTTGAAAATGTTTGCATTGCGAAATCCTCCAGTTCGCTATTCATTGTAACATATCGCGACATTTAATTAATAATCAAGCACCCTCATACCGATCGGAATGATCGGCTTTTATCATGACCGACTTAAAGGCTCGAGAAGTTGCTGTCGCCCTTTCACAAAATCTGATTTCGTTCCATAAAGGGGCGCCGCGCTTCGGCGCGGACGCCAATGAATACATTGCATTCAAAACAAATAAAAAAACAACAACTGGAAAACGTGTCATCCCTCGGAAGCATTAATCACAACAACATTGCATGTAAATTACTGAATCGGTTTGACTGAGACTGTACATGAGGGATAATGAAAAAATGCAACATCCCTCACGCTCCTAGCACCGGCTTGAGCGCTACTCAATTTTCAAAGCTTAAAAAGTGTTGGAATCAATGATCCCGAAGGACCATAAAACACTGAAGTGAAGTACCGGGCAACTTTTTTACAGCTGCCACACAGCACATGACACATGCTGTTATGTTTTACTGTTTTGAACAACTTTTTCTCGTGTGTCCTGCGAATGCAAATTTATACCACTACAATTGGGTATAAATTAATTTTTTATCTTGACATTCAATTTTCAAACGCTTAAAATGAAGCGAAGAGCGCTCTTATGAATTGTAACAAAAAAGGTATGGACTTGAATTCTACCAGAATGTGAAAGCATAAGTAAGTTCATGAATAAATCAAGAAATGCAAACAATTATTTTCTACGTCGGAAAAAAGAATTGCATTAGAAATCGGATAATAAACGAAAGCTTCGGCAAGAGTTTGTTTCGTAGAATATAATTAAAAAAAGAAAATATTAGAAAGGTAATGCAATTTTGACAAGCACTTGAGCTGATTTATGAGAACAATAAATAAAACATTTCGAACAACTAAAACATTTCGGTGATAGGTCTTTGTATTGAAAACTGTAAAAACCATAACAAATAAGAATTATCCCATTAACTATGCAATATTTGTTTAAAAGCAAAATATCATAAACTTCAATCAAATATAATATTTATATTTATTGATAGATCATTTAAAATAAAGACGTATTTTGGAAGAATGGCATACTAAAGTAACTATAAAACTATATGACTTATAAAATAGTGCATTTTTTCCGGGGCGCTTAATATCTTAAGTTTATAGGATACTTATATTTACAGAAAATATAAATCTCGAAATAAGTAATTTTCATTGTCAGATATAAATAATTGAAACGATTATCTTTGTTATAAAAACGGAAAAAGAACGATTCCTTGATTGGTTTTGAAATATGTTCGTAGATAATTCTGTATGATGATTCAACGAAATATATTTCATTTCAAACAATTACATTTAGAAAACAATGAAATGAGATAGGAGCTGTCGTCCATAGTCAATTTTATCATTATAAATTGCATGCTTGCATTTATCGAGAAAGACAGTTTAGCTAATTCCATACAATAAGCATGTCTGTAGATAATGCTTCATTCTATCAATTTTATCGCTTAAGATTATAATAATGATACTGTTCATTTGATGCAGTACTGTTAGCAAAAAAATGCAGTACTTTTAGCAGAAAAAATGCAGTACTTAATAGGGAAATGTGATACGTATTTTGTTAATATCTTTACACTATATTATTCACAAATATTAACAATATATAACGAAATTGTGGCATAGACGTACTAAATGTCCTTTTTGAGTTGATGTTAAAGGTACATTTGACAAGGATAATGATTGTTGTTTAACTAAAACGAACATGTCCCAACTTATATCGAATGCTTTCGAAATTATGAAGTTACCAATATTCAGCTGATGAACAAAACTGAAAACAATGTGTATCGTACTTTAAAGTCACATGACAAGCCTTTTATTAGATTAAACATAACAGTACACTTTTGAATATATTTTGAGTATATTTACAAGTGCCGTTTTATTACACTTTTCCATTTACAAGACAGCCAATGTCTTTTATTAGAAATGAAAATGTCCATTTGACACCGGCGATAAAAACAATGACATATACAGACTTATATTGTATATCATACAAGAAGGAATTTATTACAAATATAGTAATAGACTAGTGTTTTATATTATAAAACACAACACATTCTAGAAAGCGGTGTGTATTAAATTATCACGTGGCTTTGTTCAAAAGCTGCTTATCATATGTTTCGAAAATGAATAATACTTGTCTTAGTATTATTTTATATTCAAGAGTACTTTCTCAATTGATAAACAATTTTCAGACTTAATAAAACAAATAATATTGGTCTCAGCGGTGATTATCGCCTATTAAACACCGGCTTGGAATTTTAATGCGTAGAAATCGACCTCTAACCAGACAAAATAATGGAGATCACTAACGCTGTATTTTAAGCGGAGATAATTTCGCTGCCGATTTTAAAATACATAATGAAAATGCTTTCTTTTAAGTATCGAATTAATCTTTATTAGATTTAGAATTATCTAATCCTATTTTTAATACTTTAACTGTATTGTGTTTACATCGATGCTCAATAAATCAATCTTCATCACCCACCGATGAATATACATGTAACATGGATTCTTAGAATGACGTCATAAAGATGCTTAAGAGTGATCTTAGATTCTTCTTCTATAAATTCTATCAACTGATAAAGTTAAAAAAAAATCAAATCCTATTTTGCATTAGCGTCTTAAAATGTTATTTTAAAATCAGAACAAAAATATATAAAAAATAAAAATGCTTAATTTATTGTTGCCTTATGTTTGTTAATTCATATAAACAGAGGGAAAACATTGAACAGCTCTTTCAAATTGCCTGTACATGTAGTGACAAAAGCAAGAGTTATGATACAATAACTTTTAAAGGAGACTTAAGGGAAACGTTTACATGATGGTATATCAAATTCATTCAATAAATTGTTACGACTCTCTAATTTCAGCTCTATCTGTCTAGTTTATGGGATATTATGTCTGAGACAACATGAGAATATCTGAAATATTTCTTCACGAGTAAAAACAAATAAGCCATCATTCAGACCACCATATAGTCGGTTTTATCAATAAAGTTTATGTATCAATTCCATAAACAATATTTAAGCCAATGACCCAGCTTGATGTTTTGGGAAATAGGGCCATAATGCCTGCAGTAATTGAATTTCTTTCTTTCTAACAGTTTTTCTTACACGATAAATCCCTGCGAGACTGTGCCTCTCTAATATTGTTAAGACAGTCTGTTGATCTTATTCATATAAAGTATAAGATTTCAATGAATAATCAAAGAGTTGACCTGTCATAAAATATCTCAAGGGTACACAATAAACTCTCTCTCACACTTACGACTGAAGTCAAAATGCTAATTAATTCAAAGAAACTTTTAACATTGCTATTCGTCTACCACCATTAATTAAATGATGACATCTTTCCAGAAGCAATTTCCACAGATATCGTTTTTTATGTCAAAAGAATAAACCTATCTGGTAGCACTTTTACTGGAGTAGATACAGAATAAAATGAAACAAATACAGTTGATCAAAAACAATAACAAAAACACTTAGTATCTTTACTACCAAATACATTTTAATGACAAATGCATATTTTGTAAACAAAACAATTTGTAACGAAAGGGCAACACTAAAGTATTAAATAGTAACATTTAGGTCACCAAAAATAATAGAATTAAGAAAATATTGAATAAACATTCTTCGTATCATTTGTAGCCATGTAAAATTGTAAAGTAGATGGAAAATATCACCGGCTTAAGCAGAATTTTGTATTTAACATGAAATGGTACACTTTTGAAAATATAAACATCCGTAGATATGTTCAAACGGCGGTTATCATAGAACATTTTGGTACGATGGGTGTATGTGTGATACCATTCCTTTTCTTGGATCATAAACAAAGTTTTTATCTTAAAGTTGTGTCAACAACGATTTACATTAATACAAAAAAATTTTACCTGCAAATCTCAGCATTCTGTGTCAAATGTGATTGATTACCTTACAAATTTGTGAGTATAGGGGTATAGTTGATGATACATTTGTAAGGACATTGAGATAAATAACATGACGCACATCTTTAGATGATTTTTTGCGACCCAACATATAAAAATGTTAAAGTAATTTACAAAATGAAGTTCAATTTGTAGCTGAATTTTTATGTCGCACTTAATATGTTTCGTCTTGTATATTATCATATTAATTTAACCTTATGGTAACACAGCATACAATAAAGTTCGTATGTATATGTATCTTAATTACAAACGCCGTTGTTCCTCTTGGAAATTGTACATATGCATTTTAAGATATTATATTTTTCAATACTCTCAAGACATTTAACATAATAGTACGAATCCTATTGCAACATTCCGTTTTGTCTTAATAGAGTCACTGTTTTTGCTTGCCGATTGACTATTGCCATTGGATTTGATACCGGTTTTTCGTTGGGGTTGAATTCGTTGACCGATCGTCCGTCGGCGTAAAATTTATTGCGCACTCGTCTAAAGAAATTAACTATTGATTAACTATTAATTATTGACTGAGTGCTTATGAACGTTGGATGTATTGTTTCAGAAGCATTTGGACAAAATTTATGTCTTCCATGACGATATGGCATAAGGACATTATACAAAATCTGACGAACCCCTGTCAACATTTATTTATAAGAGTAGAAAATAGGCCAGGATTAATTTAGTAGCTAAAGATAATTTGCCTAAACGTTTAAGTACCTGAAAACATGCTTAAATTGATATTGTTATTATTTAAGGCTGTAATTTGGTTTGAATGGAAAGAAACAATCCGCCGAATACACTGTAACGGAAAATTCAAGGTTTGTTAAATTTACAGCTAACATAACTTTTTCTTTGTAGTAATTTACCGACAGAGTGGGAGGCTACACTTTAAAGCAATAAATTAAAACTATTTTATGGAAATAGGATTGCATTATAATACAAAATCTTAACAAATACAATTAAAATAAGTGTTTCCACAAAAATGATGTATGAATAACATTGGCATAGCACAATACCTATATAGAACTTTTGATCCTCTCAACATTTTGATGCGTTTTATAACAGAACCTGACACTTATTATCTTAGAGTACTTCTGGGTTTGTTCAATTATTGCATTAATAATTTACTGGAAAAAACCAAGTGCACTCCACTTGCAGCACACATTTGTTTCAAGCGAAGAAAACATTAGTAGATAGGAAATACATTCTTTAATTGTTATCAGGTCGAACTTTACTCAGTAATTTACTTTCAATTTATATGAAGATCGAGTTTTTCATAATGTTGTACATGTGACTTTTTAGGCAATAACATAAGAACAGGAGGCCGCATTCAACATCTTATGATAACTTGATTATGTCCTACTTGAGGAGTAGCTAACAATTGCTTTATGCTGAAAAATGTTGTTATAATTGCTATTATATAATAATTAGTAATACGATTATAGTATATGGTTGAAGCTACAATTATTCTTTTAAATAAGTAATGAAGATTAATGACAAGGTGCAATAAAACCGCCCATCCTCTTATGATTAATTACCTCTCAATAAAGAACTGGGGCAAATATATTTATAACATTTAAACTCCCTTTAAGTCGAAGAGTTACAATATCTGCAACTCAGTTAAATAATAAAAAAATTCTCTTTGAAAGTTCGCTGTTGAAGTGTTTCACAAGATAATGACAATATAGAAATATATCATCCTACGTAGAATGTAGTATATTTTGTATTTTTGCAATGTTATTTATTGATACTACAGATTAAAACTTTGTCGTTTGCTCAGGGAAAATTGCAAAGCTGCTTTTTTCTATATTCTGTGACTCGCAGTGACTTTGTCACACTACACTTCTGTACTTTATTGCCTATTTTCTGGTGAAATAATAGATATAAAGTTATTTCAGAAAAAAGAACTATACGGTTAATTAAGACGTTTTTCCTGAAGCTGGTAAGACAAACGATGTTTGTTTGTTGTCATTTGAATCGTTTCATTTAAAACAGTAACATACATCTGGTGCAAAAATGATTATAGACTGATTTCAGAGTATGATTAATGATGCAGTTATAATGAACAGGTAATGAAGATTAATGACAAGGTGCATCACCACTACCGCCCATTGTTTCGATGATTTATTGTTACCCTGCATTTGCAGCTGTGACACAGTAATTTATACAATTATTCTCTGTTATACATGTATATTGCAACTGGATTTTAAAGTAAAGATTCAAACAGAGGAACAGAAAATAAATCCTTATGGTATCATGAAAATTGTATGTTTAACTAAGATAAATGATATTGAAGAGAGGTACTGGAATATATAATATAATTGAAGCTCTACGAAGGAGGGGTAAAATGTTGACACTTGATTCGAACTAGTTGCACTTTCGTAAATGTTATTCATAGGACAACAATTTCATAGAATGCAGACTTTTACAAATGATCGCTCGGTTATTTATGAAAAACATATCGCTTTCCCTTTTTGATACTTTAACATGGTACATGCAGGTGTAATAGAGATATTAAATAAGGCCTAAAACGAAATAAGATTAAATTAAAATCTAAAAAAAAAATTCTGCTCACTTTTACCACGATTTTATATTTACCCCAAGGATTGTGCCATAGAATGCAAGTTAGATGTTTAGAAAATAACAGTGTTGGTAGTTAAGAAATACAACGTTTAAATAATATCAATAAATCTAACTTTGAAAAAGAAGACTTTGAAGAAATAAATATTTGTTTCCTTACTTAGCAATAAATTATACATTTGACTTCTGTTCAGTTTATTCAACAAATCGGCATAATAACATGCCTTTGGCCAATTTAACAATTGCAAAGTGAAGAATATGGCCAAGACAACATAAACATATAAACAGTACATAATACAATGCTTACACATAATAAATATACATTTAACCTACACAAATTGTCACAGATATACAATATAATGTAGTGTATTTGTATAATGCAGATTGAGAAGCGGCTTCTACATCGACAAATCTTTTTCTTATTTGAAATGCTTCATACAAATATTTGGCAGTTTTACATAACTTATTCTTACTCTTACAGGACATAATGTTTGCAAATTTTAGCCTACTAGGCTTAACAAACCTTTTATAAATTACTATGTCATAGATAGCAATTACATTACGTAAAACTGATTCTGTACAAGAAATCAATGGTTTCATCAAATGTCTGCTATGCCGTAAATCAGGTTAAAAGTTGAGAGTTACATAATCTTATGTAATATATCATTTCCGATGACAGACACATACTTTGAACTATGACATCAATAACAAACTTCAATTTAGAACATTAACAACATACCATAAACGTCATTCTGTGATGGTCTGAACTTTATGAATGACATTTACGTCCAAACATAGTTAGTATAGCGACTTCACCAAGAATGCTTAAATTTAAATAACATCACAGTTAGCGGCCACCTTCCACCCCAAAGAATATGATAAAATAGGATAAAAAAAGAAACAAATTAACACGAAACAAAAATATAAATAAATAAATAAACGCACACAAAAACCATCACAAAACAACAATAGCAAATACAACAACAAAATATCTTAATTTCCCTCATTTTCTCAAAAAGTCCTGAAATGATCTTTCGTAAAATAATTAAACAATTTTGTCAATAATTGTTATAAAAATATGCTGTTACGGTAAGCATCAATTAAATAGGTCATACGGTTGGTAAACTAAGTACATGATTCAAAGAATAAATGATATGTTACTACTGGGGAAGGAGACTTAAAGTCGATTCTTTTCTCTTTGGTTTAAGCGTATTAATAATACTGTTTAGTTAATGATATACTTGGAATAAAATAGATAAGGCTATGTTTCGGTTTGTAATTAAGATGTTGATTTTTGTTTCAGTGCAAAATGAAAACGAAAATACATTGTATTTGAAATACAACATTGCATGATAATACTTTACTGTACAATATACCATATCATTTTGGTACTTTTTTTCCTGAACGACTGATATGGGAAGTACTTTTCAACAATGGGGGAATGCGTTAACTTGTTGATATATTATACTTATCTAAGCATACTTGATTTATTGGGTTAATAAATAAACAAACATATAAACAAACAAACATATGGCGCAGTATATCATACAGCAACGATGTTCTCGGATATCGTCTATATTTCTTTTTGTGATAGCGAGTATAATGTTATGTTTGCCAACATTGTAACTATAATAATCTCAAACTACAAAATGGAAAAAAAAATTTAATTGATGAATCGTTATAACCGTTTAGATTGTAATCGTTCATATTTCTTATTCTTGTTTCGGTTTCCCTTTAAAATACATGGAACTTGTTTCAATACATTGATTACATTTTTACAATTAAGTAAATACATGTTAAATTTTTCCTCGGAAAAGAGTGATTTTTTCATTCTCTAGAAAAGGGTACCGTACTATGGGATTGATAATATTGTAATAATTGATAAATAACAGTTGAGATGCTCATCATTTTTGTCATGAAGGTAGCAAAATGTAAACAAAGTGGTATTTTGACTTCTATACTAAATAAGGAATGAATATAACAGTATTCATCGCCAACAAGCAACGGAAAAAAACGATGACATAGCTATGTGGCCAATGGATATCTTTTTGGACATTGTAACTGAACACCAAAATAAAAAAAAATCTTTTGAGAAATAAAGATAACTGCATTGTTCAGGCCTAATGGACCTTTAAGCCACAGCATTAGAAAAGATACTTTATGGCGAGCATATACTTCATTTATAACTGCCTATATTATCTTAATTCATCCTAATTTGTTAGTTCATATAATTATATATGTACATGTGACTACGTGTGTGCCATAATTTTCGTCTCAATGTATTAATTATTTAGTACTTGGCGATGATGCATTATGCCGTAATAAACATTCGCCTTAACCTTATATCAAGTTATTATGAATGAAACAGTATATTTTGTTGAAAAGACACTATCTAGACCGCATGGTCCTAGACATAAATATTGAGCCAACCTTTTCTACAAGGAATCAAAGCAATATTCCATTAACAAAACTCTAAGTGTGCAATAAACCTTCGTAAAAGCAGACATATGAAAGTATGCAAGGTCACTTAAATACAGCAGTAAAACAGCATCTCTCCAGTCGTAAAAGTCACTCTTTCAAAGTTATCTTGACATTTCCAAATTTCTAAATCAATAATAGAAATAACTTTTTACTACGATTTTATTAATGTGTTAACCTTGTTTTTTTATGAAATATTGTGCTTTCTGTCCAATTTGAAAATAAAAGCTTGCATGCAATTTTCGCCACAGTAAGAATATTTTCACATCTTCTTGTTTTTGGAATATAAAATTATGGAACGAAATTATGTACGAAAAGGAAATTATATGTTCATTTGATAGGCTAGAAAATGACAGATCTTGTGATCTTGTGACATTAGCACGATGTATGACGTAGCAAAAACAAAAAAGAATGCAACCTTCCTATGGATAAACTGCCAATGTTATTAGCATTTCACAAAGTTTCCTCAGTTTTCAACAATTATCTTGCAATTAAAATAGCATTTTATGACACATTTAAAGAATTATTTCTATCGTTTTATTATAATTATTGTAGTAAAATAAAACTTAATTGGCAATTATTGAAATGCGAAACATTTGATGCTGGCAATTCTAAGTATTAATTTTGATGTTATGATTATTTAAAATATTACATTAAATGTCAAAGAAATAACTTAAATCAAATGTAAGTGATTTTAACAAGTACAAAATGAAATCGTTCTTATTAAAAGGTTTTATTAAACTTTTGCGCCGTGGTTTATGTGATAACATTAAATGGCATGCATAATGGCGAAAAAAGCGCTTAAATTCACAAAATTATTCTATATATTTGAAACGTGACTATTTCTTCTATAAATTATTTTATTTAAATATAATGCTAATTGTTTATAATGATTTGAAATCACTATAAAACAGAAGTAACTATAAAAGACATAAACGTTTGAAGACCTAAACAAATATCAAGGCAATGATTTAGAAACTCTACAAAGATTTCGATATAAAAATGTGATGAAAGCGCATATTAAACAAGAATATTTAAAATAAACCAAGTAAAATTGAGGCCTACAAAATACATATATTATTCTTTCTTCTTCGTGTTTTTAACTCGGGACCCTTTGAGTACTATTCCACTCCACATAAATATGTCAACTCAGCAATACGGTTGATCATGTTTTATCATTTAATTTTGATTAATTAATCCATTAATTACACATGGACTCTTGCTGAGTTTAGAGTACCATTTCCGTATCATATGTCGAATACAGTGTAAAAATTGTGCAGCTTAGTTGTGCCCCAGGCTTGGAGGTGCTTGGAGGTGTGGATGGTAACTTGCACTTGCCAGTACCGTCCATGAACAGACTCAATCAAACCGAGCCTGCAACATTTTCAATTATGCCATTTTGGGCGTTCTTTAGGGATTCCGTTCTTATATATGTTAGGACCTTTGTGATACATTTTTATCGCACTACTTACTTAGCTATAGTCGCTCGTAACACATCTTCTCATTATAATTGATCAGTTCTATACCATAACAATACTTCTAATGAAGACTGTCATTCCCATAACAAAAATCCACATAAGTGAGCATCAAAATTCGTTTTGATATTCTCCTATATCAAACGCTTAAGGAGAAACGTAATTCAATAAACCACATCTTATGATACATAAAGGAAAATATTGAAACGACCACAATAATTTGACGATTGATTTTTATGTTGTGCAACTTGTCATACATGATAAGTTATTTAATTTTATTGACCTACATTTTCTCTTACAAATTAAAGTGAAGTTCTCGGGAAAAAACTAAATTGACAAGGCGAAGTTCTTTAAATTATGCAATTATATTTTCTGAATGTATGTTTAAGTCATATAAATGTCTTGAATTGCTGATTTAGCGACATGTTATATTTACTTTAAAGAAACTTTTGATTTTCCATTGGCATAGGCCAATATCTTTTTTAACTGAATCTTAATGAAAAATAAAGATCAATCTTTACTTTACAGAATTACATTAGATCTTCAAATTTCATTCGTATATGTCTGAAGAACATTTTGCACATTACATAAATCGAAAAGAATTAACACCCAGAAACGCCGATGGAATTGATCATTTTGCTGCTTAACACAGATAAATGGTACGTTACTTCTAGTGTTAAAATCGAATATTCGAACACAAAGAAAGTTAACTAATGATAAAAATCTGGAAGAAGGAGTATCCGTCGGAAGCATTAATCACAACAAATTTACATGAAAATTGCAGACGCGGTTTGATTGTTCCTGTAAATGAGGGATAATGAAAAGGTGTAACATCCCTAGCACCAGTATGATTAGAAATCCACTAGTAACGCAAAAGAGCATGTGATTTGTTATTTATACATATTTGTTACGTCACATCTCGAACAGTACTAGGTCTAATGGGCTTTATCGCGAAAATTTGAAAATGCTGCAACTTTGTTATGCAATGCTATTGTTATTATCATAAAATATTTAACGTTTTGACACGAAAACATGCCATATTATTCTAGACATGAACATTAAGCTATCCATTTCAAAAGGATAAAGTAACAATTCCATTAACAAATCTCATCACATTGCAATAAACTTTCCTAAAACAAACGGTATTATAGTTCAATAGATACAACAACAGTTACTGTTATAAATGACAAGCCTTCCATCGTAAAAGTCACTCTTACAAATATATATTGACATTTCCATGTTTCTAAATTGGTATCATAATATATTATGTTCCTCAAGAAAGCTTTTACCAGAGAATCGTCTTATTATGATCAATAAATTTTATGTAATATTTCTACTTTATACAGGAAATAGTTATCAATTGTGTGTGCATTGTTGTAGAATAATGCACGGTTCGAGTTCAATTGCGCAGGAATATAATTACGAAGGTCGACAGGTCTGAGTGATTAATTGCAAAATATTTTGAACAATATAAAGTGCATTATTATAATACAATGAATTTTAACATGCTAATAGTTGATAAAAATATGTTGAGCTACATTGAGCGAAGAAGTAACTTTTCTGACATCATTTGGTTAATTATCGCCATATCTGACGTCATATGGCGTGTAAACATTCATTTTATGTGCAGTGCTTATATTTAAGAAATAATATATCCCAAACAGTGATTTTATCGCTCAATAACATCACTGTTTGGAGTTCGGATGCGAGGAATTATATCACGAGGGCGTAGCCCGAGTGATATAATGATGCGCATCCGAACGACAAACAGTGATATTATCAAGCGATAAAATCACCGATTTGGATATATTATTTCGATTCTAACACGACATCAACAAATAAATGCTGCCGTACCTGATATTAAGCAAAATTGCGCTTGATTTGTTTCCCTACTTATTTTCAGCGCGTTGGATTTTTTGTGGTTACGTCAAGTGTATAATGATTACGTCACATGTCTAAATATAGAACGTCAAACTGTGACTCTGTTGCATAATAGCACACACTTTCGGTTCTTCTATGTTCAATAGGGAAAAATGCGGGTCGTGTTAGAACTTGTAATAATGCACTTGATTGCCCTATCTGTTTAATGGACGAATAGTGTGAATAATTATGTATAATAAAGTTACAAGCATGCATATATCTTTATCCACATACAAAATATTTCCAAGTAACCTAATAAAATTTCACAGAGAAATGCATTTACAAAAACTTATAAGACGTAAATATTGATTGTCCAATGTGACTAAAAATGAATGAAAGTAGTTCCGCAAAAATTTTCAAAATAAGTGACAAACACTGGCGAAAACTGGTTGTCGGATCATACAGAAATATGCTCACGTAGCATTCTGAAATATTGGATACTTCTGAAACATTTTATTATTTTGAAATTATAATGCAAATTTTGGTACATTCTATAATGTTAAGTGTAGAAGATTTGCTTTTTTCTTTTGCGTGTTTTATTTAAATAATTTACCCAGAGTTAATAACGTTGTCATATTCAAATTATTATATAAGTTCAAGCTATATATTTAAATGATTAAATTGTTCATTTGCAAAATAGACCTTGTAATTATTAGAAGTACCTAAAATATTACTTTTTAAATAACAGTAATGCTGATTTTTTACAGCATAACCAGGTTTAGAACCGTTGGTAAGAAATTGTAAATGTATCAGCAAAGAAACTATGTGTGTATTAATTTATATTAAATATACATTATTTGTTTCTTAATTTTTGACTTCCAATAGGATTATTGTTCTGTTTTTTTCCCCACACATCTAAATGCAAATATTAAAAATATCATAATACGTTAGCTTTTTGTATTGCGTTGTTCATCACTTTTGACACTTTCAATATCATAACAAAAATGTCAGGAATTTTAATACAAATAATTTATCTCATCAGTGTCTAAAACATTTTATTTCGGTGAAACATCATTAAAATAAGTAAACTATTGAAAAGAACTGACAGAATCTGCTAAGGTAACAAACTGATCAAAGTTCAAGTTTTGGTGAAGCATTTTGATTGTATCAAAATCAGAATTTCTTTGAGTATATCAATCATTGCCGTCAGGTGTAGATCCTGCTAAGGGTACATGTAAGTACATGTTTTGGTGAAGCATTTTGATAACAGCATAATCAGAATTTCCTTGTTTAAATCAATCACTGTCGACAGGTGTTGATATAGACTTTTCATACAAGTGAAGGAGGGATACTCAGCACGAACAAATTTTATTCCTAAATCTATTTAATGACCGTTGAATTACACGCGTATTTACAAAATTAATCAAAGTAAAATAATTTTTAAAAGATCCTATAACTCATTTATTTATGGTTTTATAAATATAATGCTCAAATGAAGATATATCAATATTATAAGTTCAAAAAAGCAGTATATGTAAAGATATTTCATGTTAATATAGGGAGGTAATAGGAAATTTATTTTCTATCAAGTCTAAGTCAAATTGTTCAATAAGAAATGAATGCATCTATTTTAATGAATACATATAATATGGCCATTTATTTGCAGTACATATTTCACATATTCTTCGGTGTTCGAAAATTGTTTTAGAAGCATAATTATATACATATATAAAATTTCACTTAAGTGTTGTAACAACCCTAATTACAGCATACAGGATCTTTAATCTTTTTTATAACAACTTCCATAAATAAATGACTATTATTTCCCAATCTATATACCTTTTTTACATATTTCAGTATTATTTGCTTTATACTTCATGTATGAACACAGTCTTAGAGTCTCTGTTGTAACCAATTTACTTGTCTTTCATTCTATTTCCCCGTCATATCTTTAAGTGAATACAATTAGTTCTCATCACTGCCATTCCCAAACAAGTTGTTCTCTGAATAAAAGAAAAAAAGTTTTAATTCAACAAGAATAAAAGTGACATGCCATAGGTGATTTTTTGAAACCAGATGGACAATTTTATAGTTTAAATGAATTTAATGACAAAATAACATAAATTCTAATTTTATGTATTATCCCGTTTCCTTACAACTTATGACAGAATATGCAATGTCCTTTAAAGACCTTTTAAACCACCGTTCTTAAAAGTTATTTTAAAATTTAGAGCACACATCCTATGTACGAGGTATCTATAAAAACAAGATAAAACCTACTTGTATATCAAAATGGTGTGAAAAGCATTGAGTTACCGATTTTTTTTACCTTTTAAAATATCAAATGATACAAGCCTTCACTGGTTTCAATACAGAATGTTTCATAGAATAATAGCAACTAATTAATTACTTTTAAAATGAAATTAAATATAATGGACTCTGTAGTTTTTGTAAAAATGAGATAGAATCATTAGAACACCTGTTTTGGTATTGTCCGATAATAAACAATGCAGTATTATCTGTTTTTGAAAAGTATGGCCATTTTAGATCTTTGCTCAAGTTGTAACTTCATCCTAGGTTAGATAGAGAGTCATTAAACTAGAATAAATATAACATGGAACAAGAAACAGAAAGAAAGAATAAAAGTGATCGATTTGATAAAGAGACCCTTTCTGTATAAATTTGTACTGTAACATCGACCCCCAAGAAAATAATAAATTGATAAGCATATTTTATGGGTTTTTTCTATGATATATCAACTAGTTATCAATGATTTGATAAATACTTAATTAATATGCAAAATTTGTTCATATGTCCACATATCATTTCCGCATACATATCTGGTGAAAAATGGATTTATAAGGTATGTTTCCAATTAATATCATCAGATGTTATCCGGCTGTGAACTGACATCATATAGATTTTGTTCCAGATAAATCTATAAATTAGGAGTATAGCTTGATTTATTGAACACCTGAATCAATATTCAACATCTTGAGTCTATCGTTGCCTAAACTTTGAAAGGATTCACAATGGTTTAGATTTTCAGTTACATATTGTAGTTGTGTCATGTATTTTTGTGTGTTACCAGCAACTATTTATTACTACAATACACTGTGCACCAACATGTTCTTTTTTAGAAATAAAAACCATTTAACGCTAACCCAATAGCCAAGCCAAACGAAGTAGATATGAATTTTAGTTTAATTATCAGTCTCTTAAAATAGATTTGCTAGTTTTTTCTCTAAGGAAATTCATATTGTATAATTTGTTAAATACGGAGAAGCTTATTCACGCCAAGGAACCATATTCTAAGTTGCACTAGGTGATCTGCTTCTTCTTTGCAAAAAATAGTGAAAACATAATGATCCCTAAAGAAAGCCCAACACGGAAATATTAAAAAAGTGGCAGGCTCTGTTTGACCTGCTCATATCAGGAAAAGAAATAAATCGTTTCCTGGAATTATATCATCGTAATGGAAACATCTCTGAACTGATAGTAAAAAGCATTTTTAAAAGTAAAATTAAATATGGTATGGTACCAGTAAACGAGCAATAAATACTCAAACGACAAATACTCTGAAATTAATTTGATTTTGATTTTTTGGTTATTGGTAATGCAGAAAGTAATAATTTTTAGAATTGTAATTTTTAGAATTTATATAGATTGATACATTCTAACTTTATTTGTAGACCATTAATTTCATAATACTTATTATTACAATTATGATACATTGCATGCTTATCTCCTTTTCCATTTGATAGATGCAATTTGAGGGAATTGTTTTGTTATAATTATTTACAGTTTGTATATAAAATACGTGTGACAAGGAACGGTTATTATATGAATATGTAACCTTGCCAATTAACCGTTTTTTCAAAAATCTCTTAGGGTCGTCTTAAATGTAATGTATCAATCTATATAAAGATATAATCATAAGTAGTTTCATTTTATGAAATTTTAGGCAAGTCTGTGTACACAATTAAAAACGATCAGGTTGAATATATTGATTAACCGAGAGATACATCAAGATGACCGTTAATGTTTTATAGTATATCTGCATCCACTTTTACGAAAGATCGAAAAGATCAAAGCCAAATTTGCTAGCGATTCACTTAGAAGACTCTCCTAATCTAACAAAGTAAATATTTTATCTGTAAACTTTAGGTATAAGCCAAACGTTATTGGTAAAAACATTTTCAATGACTACATATATGTTTCCTATGTGATCGACTACAGGACTAGCTATGTATTAGTTATATTCAAATAATATGATGTAGACTTGCTAGTAAATCATAAAACCAGTTATTTCAGCAGACACAAAAAAGGTTTGCCTTGTGGGTGCCCTACTTGGGTGTGTCGGAAGCTGCGTCCTGTGAACGTTGCCTTTGCCTTGTTGATCTCTATTCTTTTATTTTAAATATATAAGATAACCCTCGATGCCGATATTTCTTTCCATATTATCGTTTAGAACGATGCCAATAAAAAGTAATATCTGGCCATTCATTCCAGATGTGTGCACATACACAGTATGTGTCAGAAATGATTGATTACACTGTACTGTATCCAGAACATAAAATGTACTGGATGCCAAAAAAGGGTTGATCAATCTTTGCAATAATTCATGACTACTTATTATTGAATTTATCTTGTTTCATTCTTGTTTTATTGAACCTTTACGACGTTAAATGTCCTAACTGAGATAGTTCATCTTTTAATCTAGATATATGATATCGGACAGTGAAAGCCATTATCATAATTAAGGCCTCAGCAAACGATTACATTTAGATGTACACCATTAATTATAGACAAGATGTACATTTTTAAAACATTACAACACTTGCATTTAGACAGTAATTTAGACATAAATCATTATATTTCCCGTTCAAAGGGATCCCTAACCGGATTTAGCCGATATTATTACTTTAATATGTGTAAATGATATAATTGTTGTTATGAAACAACTAAGCTTGTTATTTCAGAGGTAGATAATGGGTTCAGCTGCTTCAAAGTAAGGACGGGTTTTTCAGGAACGATCATTTTCTTATGAAATAAATGGGAAAATGGAAGATCCTAAGCCTGTTCTGTGTTTTGGTCTTGTGGTGAAGAATTATTTTTGCTATCATAAGACATGTTCCCAGCAAGGTAATTCCTCCCGCTACGAAGTTCCCATTTATAATACTATTTTATTTCTATTCGAACATCCCAAAATTCGGTTCCCCATAAGATTGTTTTAGATTATTTTTACTCCGCCCCAGTGATGTTTAACTTTTAGCTCTTATTGTTCTGCAATGTTCTTAAATACACATAAAAGATGATTATTTTTTCTAATGTTTTGTCCTTTAAATCAAGTTTTACGAATTCAAAAATACATAGTAGCATTCACACATTAACATTTACTTGTAAACCACTGTTTTATTCGTGTTGTAGTTCTACATGAGCAGCAACAGTTACTTCTATATCCCATGATCATACAAAAAATATACATCTGCATCATCCCCTGACATTAAGCTCTTCAAGTCTCTTTAAGTCTATAAAGATTTCTCACATTTGAATGATTATGTTAACACCTTACAACAGATATTTGACACTGACAAGATTAAATTAATTCCGCCCTATCTGATTATCTGTCAAAATAAATAAAATGGCATGATCCAAACATTTGAATCAATGCATTTGTACTTTGGTCTAGGTTTTAACGCAATATATTTCAATCGCATTCATTCTCAAGCAATTTTCCAAGTGGCGAAAGTGCACTATAATAGGTAATTTAATTTTAATAATTTACTCAACGCTTCAAAGAGAAATCCTGCAAAGTATAAAAATAATTCTCATCGACCAAAAACAAATAAGAAAGCTTACTCCAATGTCATGTCTATGTTGTCATGGTTATCCTATCTGTAACAGACATAGGACGGGAACATGTTTAGTCGTTCTGCTAGAGGATTAGCTTGTGGTGTCTTATCGTGTAACGTATCCTTGCAGTAAATGTTGATATTATTGAAAACCACATATCATTTCACCAATACATGAGTAAACGAATACCTATTGTTTCTATACTTTTACAAGAAAAGACAAGAAAAGTTTTCATGAATGATATATCTATGGTTAATATGTTAAAGTGATTTTAATATCGAATATCAGTGTTTTTGCTCATGTCGTTTTCTCATAAATTGTTGATTATCTTGGAAAATCTAAATTTAAGGTTCACAGATATGACCTTGCTTTTTCATTGCTAAATATATCAAGATGAATTATAAAAATGATATGCTCCATCCTCGTTATGATATCAAACAATTTGCAATTTGAAGGATTCATTTTAAACACATGTTCACTATTTATTCATTCGACTTTTGTCACATAGCAATCAAAGCAATATTTACAAACAAACACTTTGGAATATTAAAACATTTCAGTGTTTCTGCTTTTAAATCTGGGAAACAATAATAGCCTTCACATTACATATTTCTACATTAAACATATCAACTTATCTCAAGAAATCTTCAAAAAGGTTAACTTTTTAATGAGTTGTAAATACTGTATTACCATTTTATGTGTTATGTTTAAAAAGAAGTTGACACTTTCTTTAAAATGCAATAAAACCAAACCCTTTTAGCACCAGAGCTTGTGTGGAATTCATACATTCGTTTGGGTAACACTTGTTTTTAATAGACTAATTATTTGCTTTGCAAAAAAGAGTAATGTGTTTAATATGTTCTGATAAATGACAGGATCACTTACGAAGCATATGCTAGATGCTAGAGAAAATAGTTCGAGAATCTTGTATATTAATCAAGCAGTTATCTAATTAAGATCAATTATCTGATATTACAAATAGAAACGACTGTTTTAATGACATATTTTTGGTTCCAACGAATTAATTTCATATGGATTAAAGAAAACATATCAAATACAGTAATGAGATGAAATCTTCTTATCAGTCTTATAATGAAGTAACCAGCGGAGAATTACTTTATATATATCATAAAGTAAAATATAAGCCTCTTTTTGATATGTAATATTAGCAGAGAATGAATATAAAATAAGACATATATTACAAATTCAAATATGAAATAATGATAAAATGTAAATACTGATGATTTGAGGTGAGTGTTGAAAAAGAAGGAAAAGAAGGAAGAAAGAAAGAAAGAAAGAACAATTAAAAAGGCTTGTTGTCAATCGATTTATTAAGGTTTACAATGTTAGTCAAAATTCATATTTAAAGTACAAAAATAACGATGAAAAAACAAATAAATCAAAAGTTTGCAAACGAATGGACGAAAGTAAAAACAAAAATTAAAAAGACATCGTCCTTTCAATCGAATTAATTATAAAAGACAAGAATAAAGATCAACAAGGCAAAGGCAACGTTCACAGGACGCAGCCCCCGACACACCAAAGTAGGGCACCCAGAAGACACCAAACCAAAACCTGGAGTGGACATAAGTCATTTTGTCAATGTCACGTCACAAAATAAATTACCAAACGTTAAAAATAAACTAACTTCATAATAAAAGCTTCATGAAATTTCGTTTATTATTCCAATCAGCTTTAATACTAAGCACATACTGTTCATCATTTAATAATCAGAATCTTATTCAAATGTCCTTAAAAGTTTAAAATTATAGTTTGTTTACTTTGAAAGGATATTCAATTCAGAAAGAAAGTTGATTCGTTATGTCCTTCTATGGAGTATCGTTCGTTCTTCCACTTAAGCAAAGCTTGTGCAAACCATGTGCAAAAAGGTAACACATAATTGCAATATGCTGATGCTTTTCTACACAGAAGCAATTTATGGTACTAGGCTAAAATGCCCAAGAGTAATCAAATATTGGTTCGTAAAGTTAAAATGGTTTTCCTAACAGTTATTGTACTCTCTACGAACTTTAGACTGAACAAAGGATTTTTATTCAGAAATATTTTAACTCTTGCAAATAGCACATCTAGCCACAAAGGCTTTCACATTTTGCCATTCAAGAGCTTATTTTTTTGCATTATTGCAATTGGGATCAATCCTATTTGTATACGACTTTTAATGTACAATAGCGAAATACTAATAGGTTTTGAATAAATTTTAAATACACAATTTAACAGGGGAAACAATGGTAGAATAATTATTTTGAATTACAGTCACGATTTTACCGAGGGGAATCACCACAAAATTCATTAATTTCACAGAGCCTTGAAATCTGTAAAATATTAGCCTAGCAAAAATGTTACTGAAATGCATTTCAAAGAAGCATCCAGCTTGATATTTCTTAAGATGTTTATATAAATAGGGATTCGAAAAGATAAGTAATGCAATTAGAATATCAGTTAATTTATCTTTGGTATCAGACTATCAAAACCCTATATCTCAACTACTAATTTAATAATTTCAAGCTTCGTGCTAGATAGTTCTAACACACGCATTGAACAGGAATTTATGGGAACCAAAGCTAACTGACATACACTTTTATCAAGTAAAAATTACAAAGAGGCGTCTATTTATTCATTAATCATTAAAACGTGTTCATTTTATAATTAAGAAGCATATTCACATATGTAAAAACACAGGTTAATCATGTAAAATATAAATAAATGATTTTTAATATTTCCATCACGAATTTTCTGTCGCATGTGTTAAATATCTTACAAATAAACCCCACAAACAACAAACTAGTATACGACTGAAATATATCAATCTATGAGCCAGTTGGATTTAGAGCATATTATATGATACTCAGCGGAAGCAAATAAAACTCAATGTTAAATAATTTGTCATAAAGGTACAAGTACACAAAGAAATATTTTAAATTATAATTGTCAAAACGTAAGTCATAACTCAGCTTTTTGGCCAATAAGATTTAAAAAAAATAACAGGACACCGACATACAAAAATAAACTTAAACAAAATAAAAAGAAAAACATTTTTGGCTCTTTATGGGCCTTTAATCTATAAAATAACTTGAGACTAATATTTACATTCAACTAAAACAGACTTGTTTAAGCGTATCTTATTCAAGATATATATATGCACTCGTTGATAATTTACACATTTGTACAGAGAGGAATAGCACCGAGAGCTACAATAGCTTTTGATAGTTGGTGCTAGGGGGCGTGAGGGATGTTGCACGGACTCATTATCCCTCATGTACAGACTCAATCAAACCGAGTCTGCAATGTTCATGTTATTCTGTTGTGATTAATGTTTCCGAGGGATCACTTTGTTTCCAGATCTTTTTTTCTTTAAATGTTTGTTATGGCACGTATATATTGGAAGAAAAATCATCCAGAAACGCTAATTAAATGGATGATTCTGTTGTTGAATTAAGGAGATGAGTCAAACAATAAATGATATGTTCCTATTGTAGATGGCGTCTGAAAGTCGTATTTTTCCTGTTTCGTACACTACGTAAGTTTACTAATGATATGGTATGATAAGAAATACGCTATGAACACGAAAGGTCATGACTGTGATTTGCCGTATTGTTATTTTGAAGCAGATAATTAAATGATTTCTTTACAACTTTATCATATTAGTAAAATATGTTAAAATCAACTTGTATTCATGTATTCATCCAGTCTCTATAATTGTTATAACTTTTATAAGAGAATATAAAATAAGACGCAAATTGGCATAGATTGTATATTTATTTGTTTTTAAGTATGCCAGGAGCCATATATGAAATTGGTGCCTTAAATGTAAACTTAAATATTTCGGTATGTAAAACAAAATTGAAAATAATTAGGCAAATATGTAAATTCACAGACGGTGCAGCGAATATATACGTCATATTGGCAAACATGTCTTTTGTTTATCTTAACGTTTCTTCAATATTTCTTATTATAATTTTGAGAATAATTTGTCTGTTAAATATGTCGCAAAAAAGGTTTTTTAGCCCAAACGTATCATTCTTTAGCGTACTTTTTTCTCCTTCTATTATATACCTTATTTGTTTATTAAAATGCTTCAGGAAGTTTGGAAAAAGATCGAATATATTTTTTGATATGCGTGATATGCGTGAAGAAATACATATTCCTCACGACCACGACTTGAATAATACAAGATCTTATACGCTTATATCTGAAACATAAGCCTTTAGATCTTGACAACCTTGTTCTACAATACTACTGTACTTTTACATAGAAAACTAGAATTTTGACACCAGAATATGGAAAACATTCCACATGGTGCTAATTATGAACAGGTAGTAGCTCGTTACTAAATCAGGATAAGTTCACAATTCCATTAAAAATCTCATCAATTGGCAACAAAACTTCGACCTCTTAAACAATCAGTATTGTAGGTCAATAAAACAATAAAAACTACAACTGTAATAAATGGCAAGCCTCCCATCATAAAAGTCACTCTTTCAAATCTATATTGACATTTCCATTTTTCGAAATCGGTATCATAAAATATTTCATTCCAGTATGTTCCCCAAGAAAGCATTTACCAGAGAGTCGTCTCATTTTGTTCACTTACTTTTATGTAATATCTGTCCTAATTCTTTTACTTGGGGACTATACGCCGCTTTTCATCGAATTTAAGTGTTGCAACTTACACATTAAAGGTTCCATGATAATCAACGTATGTACAGCTTTTTCTAAATTCAAAATTGTACCAGTTTCATGCTTAAAGTTTGAAATCTGCGTAAACTGGTGCTTCAACTATCAAGTACTGTCCATGTCCTGCCTCAGTCAAACCGAGCCAACAACACTTTAGATTTTGCCGTTTTGTTCTTTCTTTAGAGATACGCTATTTCTTTCTTTGTTACAGGCATGCAGAGATATATTTTTTAAAAACAATGAGTATAAAGGACATTGTTGATTACTGATATGGTTACTGTTTGTATAATAATTGTGTTCATGGAGAAATACTAAATACTTTTAAACAAAACACGTTACGTGACATGATTATTAACCTATCCTGATATTTAGGCAACATCTTTGCACTATTAAGTGTTGAGATTTGAGTACCGCTCAACCCGGTGCTAGGGGACGTAATGGGTGTTGCACGGATTCATTATCCCTCATATACAGACTCAATCAAACCGAGTCTGCAATTCTCATGTAATTTTATTGTGATTAATGATTCCGAGGGATCACTTTGTTTCCAGATTTTTTACAGACACATCTAAGACATATATCAATATACAATATTAGTGTAATGTAAATACTGATTATTTAAGCTGACGTTTTGTAATTCATAGATTCTCAGAGGAAGCACTCCTGAAACTCTCGGACTAAATTTTTATTGAAGAATCAGCGATGCAAAATGTAATTTTGTCTGAGTAATTAAATTGTATTCTTATTGATACAGTATGATAAACATTGCTTCAAATTAAAATATAGTTTATTGTTCTTTCGAAGGTGTTAACAACATAGTTATTTAAACAAACATAAGTTCCAGAATGGCGTAAATTATATGCTAGTAATTAATGATAAATACAAAATGTACTAAATACCCGACGCCTGCTTATTGATTTAAATACTAAAATTTGATGTACACAAGGTTATACGACATTTCGAATATAATCAAACCGTTCCCGGCATTTATAAAAGAATATGTTACGTTACAAATATTAATATAAGTATATAAGTAGACTATAAAGTAGAATACTAAATCAGTATGAAAATTGAAATAATTGCAATAATTTTAATGTAAATTATAATTCATATTGATTCTCTATTCCCAGTCATCCTTTTATAAGATTTCTTTAATTCGTTATTGATTTTGTCTATTTAATGTGTTTAAATGTGTCCTCAAATTATTTCATCAATAGAAAGTTTTATCAATCTACAGTGCCTGCAAAATCATCATATACACGTTTTTGAACATTTACAGTATATGTGGCTAATTAAGTGGCCATTAGAAAAGACAAGCATCATCATCTATTTCTTATAAATTACAATTTGATATTCTTTTATTTTTTATTTATATTATTTTAAGCCCGATTGCGAAACAAGTTCTTGCAATTTATATTAATCACTTTCGAGTCCGCTTCCTGGAACCAACCAGTACTGGTGTCATATGAAGAACCATTGTTGTGACCCGATTAGGCTCGAACCCATGATCCCTCGGTTGAGAGGCAGACAACTTGACCACTAGGCTACCGCCCCCCTTCTGACATTAGAGTTATCTAGCTAGACAGTAAAATACCTTGCAAAAATGTAATGTGCAACAAATATGGGCAAGGGCTTCTAATGAACTCGTCTGAATGCATATATCGAGTTTAGAACCACTAAGCTAATAACAATATTATATTTTTTTCCGAAAACAAAAGAAAAAAAAAGAAGTTTTTTCCCAAGTTTTATGTCATGTCTTTTTAAGGGATGATAAAAATGAAAACTTTTAAATCTCCATCAATCGTTAAAAGGCATTTTAACAAATATTTGTTCTTTAATTCGCATATCAATTATTTGTATGATATCGTTAAGATTTTCACTTGGCGTTTTGGCAAGATAGTTTACTGTCGTAAGATTGTGCATTGCGGGTGCATCATTTGGATGAATCTTTGATAAAACAGCAATAAATGGCGAGATATGGAATATTATAGAGTAAATGTTTATACCATTATGACTGGCGTTTAATTGAAATGTTCTTGGCAGATATACAAATTTCAATTTATATGGAAAAAAATCTTTCAAAATAGTTTAAACAGAAACACAATCCTGCGTTTTCTATCATCCTAAGAAATGCATAAAGTACAATATCAATATACAAAACAATGTATAAGATATCAGTATAAATCTTCTCTTACGACTTTTATACATAATATCTTTTGATAAGAAGTTATTATACTTATTGCAGTGCATAAATACCTTGCTCGTTGTTCTTATCTAAATCTCTTCGTCTTGGTAGCTTCACTTATACTGTTTTTTTTTTTAAATAAGCAATTGAAATTTTAAAATACGTTCTTTGCATAAAAGCCATAAAGTATCATCAATTGCAGACATTGAAATATTATAGTGTTTTAAAATATATTGCATTTCTCGGTTCAATGTGCTTCAATTCTCACAAATTGTCGCCTTTTCAAAAAGATACATTACATTTTGGTAATCAAATCTTTCTATCATTATGATAGACAAAAATATTGTCGAGGGAGAAGTGTTTTCATTAGATACGAGTTGAGAGAGTGTAGCATTTTAACGAAAGAAGGACACACAACAAAAGTCTATAACTAAGTGACTCCATTGTTTTCGATTTTTAATCACATAATTTAAACACATTTTAAAGACAACAAGAGAAGGCATCAATATTTGCATGTTCTTCATATATTCATAAAACATTTCAGAATTACTAGGGCTGTCTAATAAGTCATGGACAACAGCGTTTCATATAACGTTTTCGAAACACAATGATTTCATCAATGAAATATGTTAATGCCTACGTTCGGTTTCCTATTCAATCATATGAGTTTTATAGATTTCATCCTTGTGCAATAATTCTTTTCAAGTTGTATGTCTTATAAAAGGGATGATAAATATGAGAACTTTTAAATCTTTATCGATCGTAAAAGGGGATTTTAGCATCAATTTATTCTTCGGCTTGCATATAAAAGGAAGTACACTGAGGCCCCAAAGTCTATATTAATATTGTAGTTCAGCTCGGACACTTAAAACAAAATATATGCAAAAAATTAATAAGAAATTTACTAAAAATGAATTGAAAATCGTATTGCTATGCTATTCTTAGCCCCATTGGAGTAAATAGCGTTGCAAACCTGAGCGGAGTCCCTTTAACTAGTTGTATCATATCGTTAAAATTTTCATTTGTTGTTTTGGTAAGATAGTTTTCACTTTATCGTTTATTGTCGTAAGATTGTGCATCATGGCTGCATCATTTCGATGAATCTTTGATTAAACTGCAATAAATGGCGAGATATGAACTAATACAGAGTATATGTTTATTTTATTATGACTGGCGTTTAATTGAAATGTTCTTGGCAGATATACAAAACCGCTTAAGTAACGTTTTAGTTTTAATTTATGTAGTAAAAATTCTTTCAAAATAGTTTAAACAGAAACAAAATCCTGCGTTTTTCATTAAATTTATTCATATCAATATATAAGATATCTGTATAAATATTCTCTTAAGCTTTTGTAATACTTTATATCTTTTGATAAAGAATTATTATACTTATTGCAGTGTATAAATAACTTGCTCGTTGTTCTTATCTAAATCTCTACTCGGCAGCTTCACTTATACTGTTTTGATTTTAAATAAACACTTGTAATTTTAGAATATGTTCTTTGAATAAAGGCCATAAAGTATTATTGCAGACATTGAAATATTATAGTGTTTAAAATATATTGCATTTCTCGGTGTGAGTTCAATGTGTTTCAATTCTCACAAATTGTCGCCTTTTCAAAAAGATATATTGCATTTTGTTAATCAATTTTTTCTATCATTATGATAGACAACAATATTGTTAAGGGAGAAGTGATTTCTTTAGATACGCGACGATGTTGTGTAGCATTTAAAAATAATATTGGAACATGCAACAAAAGTCTATAACTATGTGAATACACGGCGAAGTTATTGCCATCGTTTTGGATTTTCATTCACATGAGTTTAACATGTAGTAGACAACTAAAAACAGGACTCAAATTTTCATGTTACTTTACATTTTGCACAAATAATATAATGTGTACTATATGTATAAGAAATTATAGAATTATATATAACATTTATTAAAATCAAAACAAAGTAGTATTGGTTTCTTTTTAGATCATATTTAGATCATACTCTTCCCTGCTATATTCAATATATAAAGTGTTTTAGTGGATACTTGCTCATAAAAAATATGATTACAACATAGACTTAATGACATTTATACATTATTTTACTATCCTGTACTGGTTGTTACATCGGATTTGTTTTCTAAACATGCCTGTTGTTAGTTCAAATGTTTTAAATTAGGTTTCCATATTTTCTCGGTATTACGAATATGGAGCCTATCTTCATAAAATCTCAAAAGATGTTATTGCTATTTTTAAATAATATGTTTACACAGCCATCTTTTGATGTCAAAAATATTTTTACTAATATCCTAATTACATCAATAAGCTTTTCGAAGCTCTGTCTTTATACATCTAAAGAAAGATAAAAGTGATATCTTCTTACAAATGCATTCCGTTAACAACTATTTCAGATATACTAAACATCCTTATCCTGATATAAAGGGATAATTTATAGGTGGTTTACACTATGATAATACATGTTTAGTCTAAATCAAATGTGCAAATTTTTTAAATCTACTTATCTTGCTATACCAATGGTCTTTATCTTTGGACAAATGTATTATAGCACAATTGTTACTCGTTTCTATAATTAATCTCAATTTATTTTAACAAAATGTTTATGTTGTCAACAAGATGATGCATTCAAACCCATTTAATTAGCAATGGTATAACGGATAACCGTTTATGGAAAACTATAACACAACCATTTTTGAAGACGTATATTGATAGTGGCATTACTCTCATTTTTTTCATTGTCAAGCTGAACTAAATTGACATATATTTTAAAAGATTGCCTGTTAAAATTGTGATTGACCTTCAGTTGATATTGAAAATGTTTACGATAAAATATAATCTGCCAAAAAATAATAAAACTGTCCCGCTCTTTTTATAAATCAAACGTTACAACTAAATTCCAATGAATATTTCTTGGGTCTGGTGACTTATTTATCGTTCATGCGATGTTGATTATAAAATTGAAAGGCATTGCGGCAAAACAAAAAACTTATTATGACTTTAACCAGTTCGTTCACTATATACCCTTGGAGGGGCATAATGTCTGGATGAGTTGAATATTCATTGTATTTGAAGATAAATCACCCATACCAGCTAATATAATTAAATATATTGTGACTTTATCAGAAATTATAAGTCAATATTCATCCCTTATTAAACAAAATAAGTACAATACGAGCATATATTTGTTCAACAGAAAATCAGAGATTGAGTATATGGTTTTCCCAGGCTGAATACGAATATTTTATATTATATATTGTACAGAACAATGTTAAGTTACATATTTTGTGTATTATACAAATTATATTGAGGAAGCATAAAAAGTGATTCATATAAAAAAAACTTCAGCAAGGGGTGATTTTTCGGATACTATTGACGGTAAGGTTTTTTCCATTTCCATTACTTAGAAAAAGACATAAACAATTGCCAAATGTATCATATTTTTATTAAATATATCGTTCAAATATGTGTAATATATTGCACAGTCACGTGCCAGTAACCGGATGCAGTGATTTGATGTGAATAATTGTTCGAGTGCAAGAAACTATATTAACATATGGTTCCTGATATATTAAAAACACTATCATTTGTCTTCATATTGCGTTGTCATTAATCATTTGTAAAACATTTTGCTTGTATCCATCCGCCGCCGGAGTCTGTTTCTCTAGATCTCAATTTCTTGGCAGGAATGTTAACAATACTACAAGAGGAGATACCATCTTCATTGTCATTCGTTGTCATGATTCTTTGATTTATTGGCTAGACATATCATATGTCTTACTTGGTGTGTCGATATATTCTGATTCATTGTAAAAGAAAAGAACTTTGCATTGGAACAGAAAACATTAATTGGATATGCCTACAATGTACACATTTTCCATCAGAATTTCTAATATTGATGAAAACAATAGAAAAGAATCATTGGGATTGTTAAAGTTCTAAGTGATTAAGAATGACCATTAATCTGATGACTTACGCAGTATAGGCTATTTTTGTTTTAACATTGTCATGAAAATAAGCATGAATATGGAGGCATGCTGCTTTAATTTTATAAGTGTAATAGAGCGATTATCTTACCACTTTTTATATTTTTCTGAAATTATTGTTTTCTAAGAACTGTTAAGTTAAGGGATTAGATTTCAAGATTTTTTTTTTCGAAATTAATGTTCATTAAATTTCGACCAAATATATTTAACAGAAATGAAAGTAGAAATTTGCGAAAGTTAGTCAATTAGTCCAAAAATTTAGCCTCTCTATAGTAAGTTATAGCATAATGAGGAGGTATTGGTACATGTTACAGATTGATATGGCAATTAATTTGGAGCAGGTGGGAGGTAAACGAAGGCAGCTTAAACAACCCAAGCTTGCATATTTCCAATTTTGCCATTTTTGGCGTTCCTTAGGCTGAAGATTTCCTTTTAAGTTTTGATTTAGAAACTTGTGAACGACAGGTCTTTGTACAAGAGTTGACTATGAAAAATATAAATCCGGACTTCTACAGAACGAATTGTGTAAATATGTCTTGTGATGGAAATTCGTTGCTTGTCTTCTTTTAATTGTCTGACTTTATCCTTTTCATAACACTAATAATACTGTGTTATGATTTGTAGAAAAAGCCAAAGGTTAACGGAAATGATATTTACTTTACTAAATATAGAGGGAGCTCTAATGAAACGCTAGACGCCGACAATTAATTGGACGAATTTGTCAGTATTGCAGTTCATACATATACATGTAAGGTTATCTCAGCGTCTCTTTACTGTTAATCAATATCATCATGTCCATGAAATATCAGAGAATGAGATATACAAAGTATATCTGAAAAAAGTGTATTCGACATACTTATATAGCAAAGTATAAAGTCAATGAGAAGTTTATCTCAATCAATCAATCAATCAATCAATCTATCAATCAATCAATCAATCAATTGCCGTGATCGAGAGGGTAAACTACAGATCTGTTTATGTAAAAAACACAAGATGACTTCAAGAAAACATCTTTCTATGCTTTCTATCATTACAATCTAAATATCTAATCATCACAGTAATATTGTCTTTCTACATTTACATGGCTACAAGTTTTCACTTTATATTGTCTAACATCATTTTGTTTCGATAACGAATGATACAATTTTGAATCTAAACTCTAAATTGATAGGTCTTGGATACAGAACAGTGTTATTTACCATTTTGACGCATTCTGCCAATGTGCACACGTCTGGAATTTTCTAGATTTCTCTATCTAGGCATCATAGCAAACATTAAATAAAGACACAAAAAGAAATACGCATACAAGACATGTAAATCTTTCTTACCATATACAACATTGGTGTTTTGTATTGGCTGGTAAAAGGTGGCGGCTTTTATGTTGGTTGGTAAAAAAGTGGTGTTTTTGTATAATTACATTTTGTATGTTGATAAATCTAGCTAAAATAATTTACCTTTTCTATTCTATGAATGTATATACATTACTTTAAGGCAGGTATAGTAAGATGCATTTAAATTTCTTGCTTTACGCATTCTACCACATAAACGAACTAATCTACTTTATAGTCTTGAAATTGCGGTCTCCGATGTATTACTATGTCTCCTATTTTTGATCATTACAAACAATAACCAAAACTTGTAGAACAGTTATGCTTAAATTTTTGGAAAATACTGTCTGGTGCTCTTTTCAGAGCAAACAATTTACGACGTAATTAAAATAACGTGGAATAAGTGTTCTAAAAATAATGTCAACATAAATAAATAAATAAATAAAGGCTGATGAGAACGAGAACAAAGACACTGAAAATAAAATCCGTACAAAATAAATACATGGCACATGTGCAACAAATCGCATCTACGTTATAAGCAATAATTACCTAAGTAGTCAATAAAAGAAATTAATCCTTTTTGTTAAGTTATCGAGTCCTTTTTTGAAAAAAAGCCCTATAACATTTATTTGAAATTAACTTCTACGTTTCTGTTTGCATGTGAAGACAACAAGACAAGTGAAAATTTAAATGAAAAAGCAACTTATCTGATATAACTGTTAAGAGTATTCTTAGGCGCAAGAAAAAAGAACGCTTTTGCTTTTTTTCAGAGTAAAAAATGTTACAAGGATTAAAGTAGGTCTTTGATTGCAAAGACAATTCAACTAATAAACTTAGCTTTTCAAATCTCTAACTATAAAACATCTGAAGAAATGTTAAGCTGACTATTTCTTTGAAGTGCATTCCATTTGGCGATTATTTGGCGATTTGTCGCCAGAATTTAGTCCTGTAAAATCAATTGATTACTTATTGGTGGTTTCCTAAATTCAAATGTATTTAAACCATGAATTAAATGTGCTATATTGTAACATTAGTTTTATGAGGATGTTGGTGCCTATCTTCTATATCTTTGTCTATTAGGAGGTTTTAATAAGGCTTAAGGTAAAGAAGGGTGTAAGTTGAACAAAGTTTGTAACATATTCTTAACAGGCTATGAAGCTTACCAGCATGAATTTGGCGATATCTTCATTATCAATTATTTTGTCGATGCTGTTATGTTTGAAAGATCGTTAATACATTAATTAAATTGAATTCATTAAAAAAAAACACACAGGCGTCTTCTTTCTTATAACAATGTCTGGAAACCTTTATTACCAAACTTCAACAACACAGAACTACATTGTATTAGTAAATGCTCGTAAGTACTTCAAGATGTAAGTCCTTTCTGCAAATCAGCAAATTTCTTTCTTGTTTATCCAAATCATATTTGTCTCAACGAGGTATTGATGAATAATAATACGTTCTTAATGATTCGAAATATTTGTTGTAGACAATTTCATTTGGAATATTTTCCAAAAACACAGTAACTTTATATAATGTTTATGAACTGTTTCTCATCATAACATTTATATCATATATCATTTGCTCGTTCTTTTTTACTGACGCGTGTCCTATTGTTTCAGTGGAAACTATTCAATATTCCATTTAGGAAACACTTCTTGATTGTACAGGTTTGGATCGTTATGATAGCTGATAACATGTGTCAATACTTCCTAGTCGACGAGTTTAATACAAAGCTTCTGTGAGCAGAAATTATAAAAGTAATATGCAAATGGTCATAAATGACAACGAATCTTATTTCTGTAACATTTGCATATATTTATATCAATACAATCCAGATAATAAAATAGTATCAATTTCACCCAGTAAACCTTCAATGCGATAAAATATATCAAGTTCTGGAAAGTGCGAAGTGTGATTGCAGAGCAGATTTGTAATACAACAAAAATGAACTAGCTATTTTTGTACAGTGGCAATGTCACCTATGTAAATCATGTGGTTCATTTTTGTATATAACAACGTATCATCTATTTTGTGGACAGTCATGCAGTAAACAACGTTCTTCCAACGACGTAGAGGGATTATTTTCTTATGAATAATAAAATAAAAATTGAATCCTTCTATTACAGAATGGCGCCTATTAGCTTCAATGACAGTCTAGCAATACATTTTCATTCACATCTTTGATATATTATGAAACTAAACTACAGTCGCAGTACAAAATATGATGCATACATCAATGAAAAGAAGGCTTCCACTAAATATCAATATTTTAGAAGAAAAAAAAATCATTTTACTTTGATACAGGTAAATAATATTGTTGCGGACAAGGGATAAGTTTTGGTATTTATGTCGGGCATCGATCTATCTAACGAGTTTTAAAAGTGATTTTGTAACGCAATAAAGAAATGAAATAATTCTATCTTAACTAGTCTGTATGTAATATTAAAAGTAGTCAGATTAAATGTCTTTCAAGACTGAATATGTGACACTAAAGGCAGTTCCTTGATCAACTATCCGTGGTGTTCGCATATCCACATAACGTAGTCATACCACTCGAAATCACGTCCTGCACATTTAATATATAAAGGTCAAAGTGCTTTTGTCGCTGGTCAACTACAGTTATTTATCATTAATACCATCTTCTTAAAATGTAATATCAGATAATTGAAGAAATTAGATAACTGCTCAATTAATATAGTAGATTAACCAAATGTTTCTGAAATGTTGCTAAAATGACCTACGTAAGTGATGCCATCATAATAAGGAAATACAACACATTAATCATTTTTTTGCTAAGGAAATAATAAGTGTCTATAAGAGTAAGTGTTACTCAAATAATTGTCTTACCCAACAAAACTGCAAATATTTTTCCTCTAAATCTGTTAATCATTTCATATAGGTGTGGTTTAAGAACTCACTCATTTTACCAAGAACAATCTTTTTTTTTGCAAAATGACCAAGAAATGAAACGCATATACTTTATCTTAACTCATATCAGGTTAAAATTGCACAAAACTGATTTAAGATATAAATATAAAATTATTTTATAATCTGTAGATGATCTATGCTTAATTTTAAATTTTACGTTTTCAAGCTTTTTCTACCTCAGTAGGGTTCCCCTAAGTATTGTCAAAACAATATATGATTTTCACTTATATCAACATTTACTTTATGGGTACATACCCTGTAACACGATATGCCATTGTCCGTTCATCCTCTAGTATGGCAAGTTCAAATCTAAAAGCTGTTACAAACAAAATGAACTAATCAATCAATTAATTAGTTAATTAATTAATTATGCATGAATCTGTTCAGAAGATAAAACTCTGAAGAGTTTAAGGAACATATTAAATTCCAGGTGTTCAATTAATGCGGCAGATAAGCAGTTCTCCTAATTTATAGATCAATCTCGTGCGAAATATATATGATATTTATTGAACTTTGATGTCAGTCTGATAACATCTGATGAAATTAATAGGAAACAGACTATTCAAATCAATTACCTATTACTACATTTCTACAGATACGTAGATGTGTAGGAAAATCGTATGATATTATATGAGCATATAGACAATATTTGGATTTAGTGTTACATAAATAATTTAGAATAAGTTTATATATTCTTGAAAAATGCATAAATCAAATATGTTAATCAATACTTCTTTTTCGTTATGGTACATTTTTTCAAGGTTGTTCAAAAAGAATTCCCGTAATCAAATCATTTAACTTTGTTGCTAAAATAAAATTATTTTCGTTTGTTGTTTTTTTTTTGCAATTAAATCGTGTATTTTGTCTTTACTTCTTATTAAAACAAAAGCCAGCATTGGAAAGATGCAGCAATAAGAACTAATTGTACTTCTTACTTATTATATTGTATCGATCGGAGATAAAAAAAAAACAACTCTAAATTTATAACGGAGACTCTTAGACTATGCTCATAAATAAAGTAGTTCACTTCTGACGTGTTATGGTTTCTACTAAATATTAACAATATTTAAAAAGGAATACAGATTCCGTTATTATGGTCATTTACATAATATCTAAAACAAAAAAAAAAAATATAAAAAATATCTACATAGTGCCAAAAGAGACAAATACTCGTATACGCAAATTAATACAAAATGAATGTCATTATGGGAATTAGGGAGAAAAGAAATGTGGCTTTGGGTCTCTATCAATGAAAACTGTTGATGGCGATAGATATTAATATGCTCACCGCAGATTCTTATCTGTTGCATTAAAATGCTTCACCAGAATTTGAATTTTGGTCACTTTGTACCTTTAGCCAGATCTGTTAAAACGTTTCAACCGTTTGTTTATCATAACGGCGTTTCTCGGAAAAACAAACTTTTTAGACACTAATTAGACTAATAATAGGCAATAAAATTTTTGTAATGGTAATAAAAATACATGAATAAATCATATTCAGAAAAGCAAAAAACCATCTAACACTAAACACAAAACGTGACACATATATATTTGTAACCTTGGTACTTTACTAATACCTTGGTATTTTACGATTTGTGCAAATGTAAAACAATATTCCGATACAATTCATTAAGCTCAGTACACTTAAATTGCGTACAGATTACATATATGTAAGTACCTATAGGTCATTATTTGCCCCTTCTTGCTCTAATACTTTTCCATTTTCTTCTCCGTTTTGCATCGGTACTGTTCGGTGTCCTACCTGAAATCTTTTCGGCGATCAGGTGTTCTAGAAATAAAACGTATCACGTATTGCAAACGTATCATACAAAACATAAGCAAAGCAAATACACGGTTAACGCAACTTTGAATATAGGCAATACTAACATGGTTGTTTTGGGGATATTGAGTTCGGTGCTGGGCCTAGATGTTGCACTTTTTCATTGTCCCTCATGTGCAGTCTCAATCAAACCGAGTCTGTAATTTTTATGTAATTTTGTTGTGATTAATGCTTCTGAATTTCAAACTTTTTCCAGGTTTTTTTATGTTTTTAAATTAATACTTTTTTGATTGGTTGTATATGTTGATTATCCAGTAGATCGTGTCTATATAGAGTTGCTAGATGATAGTCAGCAACAACAATAATAATGATACGCCTAGATTTTCTGTAATTCTAATTTGATAAAAGTATATTAAAGTTTTCCTTTGTATAAGGCGTGTTCTATCTAGGTATTAAAATGTAGTTAAAACGGATTAAGATTGCAAAGATAATTCAACTCATATTTTAATTGCATTCATAAGCTTTTCATTGCATTCATAAGCTTTTCAAATCCCTTCCTATAAATATGTGAGGAAAAGATAACCTGACTATTTCTTTGAAGTGCATTTCATTTTGCTAGGAGAATTTTTGCATATTTTACAGTTCTGTTAAATAAATGGATTATTCATAGGTTGCTCCAAATTTTAAAACTTTTGAAAAACCGAATAAAATGTACTAGCGTTCTTAACTTTGCTGGTATTGGTACCAATCTTCTGTGAATACGTTTAATAAAGCTTAACTTGAAGAATGGTGTAAGTTGTACCAATATTTTAACAGATTTATATATAAAACAACTGATTGGAATGACCTGAGCAATATTATATCATTATCATGTCTTTAGTCCAACCTGTATTCGAAAAATCGTGTTTTTAAAACTACAGTGTATTCAAGTTTTGAATATTACGCTATTGTACATATCACATTTAGTCATATACAAATGGATTTTGAACCCGAGTGCAATAACGCAGTTACTGAACATAAAATTATCCGAATGACCTATAGTTTAAATTATACTTATAATATATACGAGTACATGTAATAAGAAAACTCTAAAATGATTTGTGGCCAGGTGAGCTATTTGTCAGATCTAGATTGGTTTTGGGTTTTAAACCTTATTTAAATAAAAAAATATTTAAAGGGGGTAAAAAAAATCAAAATTTCAGGTTTTCCCTTTTTTTTCACCAGGCTAAATTCCTAATAATAAATTTTTGGAAATTATGGGGGAAGGGAAGAAAAAACACAATGTGGGAACAATTTTTTGATAATTGGGCATTTAAATGTTTCCGTAAAATTATTGTCTAGAAAAATTTTAATTTTTTAAAATACGTATTATTTTTTTCACTTTTGGAGAACCAATTTTTGATTATTTTAAGGGAAATTTAGTTTTTCTGAAAATTTAATTTGTCTAGCAAATTTTTCAACTTTGGAATTTAAACGTTTTTATTTTTTTACTTTGTTTTTTCAAAAGGGTTTCTGCAATAATAGAAAATATTTTTTCCCGGGGAAGGAAAAGCGAAAAAAATTTTTTTTTGATGGAGAATTTTTTTAAGAGAATAAAATTTTAAACTCGGTTTTAAAAATTCTGGATTTTGGGAAATGTTTTTGCACTAGGAATTTAAAATAAAGATAAAGGCTTCTGTAAATATTGTAGGATGTTTTAATAATTTATTTATTCGTTTGTTGTAATGTGCTATGTTCTTTCGTGCATGCGTTTATTCATGCGGTTCCTTCACTTTGTCATTCATGTGTTCGTTCATTTACTCATATTTATTTATTCATTAATTTTATATTCATTTATTATGGTATTGTTCTTGCTACTTAAGTATATCGGGAACACGATTTTCAGATACGCTTTGTATATATCTGATCTGTCTATTTATTTATCGTATGGAATGGAGTTAGGACACTTTGTGTCAAATCTGTAAACATTTTAAATAAAGATGCACAGGCATGTATTGCTTGGACATTATTACATTATTCACTGGTCTGCATGCAATTTGGATATAAATCTTGTCTAACATTGTTATCTCTGAGGCTCCATATTTTACAAACATCAGTATTTACATTTAATTGTTGTTTCCTTTGATGATTTTCTCTGATCTTTCTAAAGTACATCACCCTCATTGAGTAAATGCTTTTCTAGTGCTTTTTGACTGTGATTGCACTAAGCTATATTTGCTATCATGACACAAAATGAGATGTTTTCAGGAGGCAAATCATACGTTACCGAAGTAAATGTGTTTTAAAAGATAACCATTTCTAATTAAATTTAAATTTAGTGAGCTTCTTATGCTATGTAATGCAAATACTAATGGAACATTCTGTACTTATTGTACAGCGTAACTGGCTTGAATCTGTTCAAATACACACCGGTGTCATCTTAAACATGGTATTAAATCCATAAAGAAGTCAAAACCTTTAAAGATAAAAATTAAAATTTCTGGCTTAAAGATGATTAAGAAACTTCCCGCAATAGAACCTAACGATTTGTAGACGCTCGTATGTTTCTACCAATTACTTATGTCCTCTCTTTCGCGTTTATCTGAAATTATATTCAAATTATCATTTCTTTTAAATGCATGCTCTCTAGTCATTGGCTCTACTCAGGGGCCGCCTGTACCTGAAATAACACGAATTAAAAAAAGAAGATACTATGTATATATTTTCTTTATTCCAATATAACAATAACAATTCTAAAAATATATTCTGTCTTGTTGCACCTTTTAATTATTACCATAACAAGTATAGGTATATCAAGTGAGTTTTCCTCTTAGACACGTTCAACAAAAATCACTTCACATTACTTGCTCATAGATTTATATTTATATGTGTTATACTTTTTCCGTATAAATTATTCAAAAGTTATAATGATTTTATTTACACTGGAACAACTACATGATTGGACTGTTTTGCAGCACGTCTGCTTAACTCAATATCAATACAACATTTGAAATTACAAGAGTCGAATTTTAAAGTTTGTCGTTTAGAACTTTCTTTCGGGATACCGTTTTTATCTGTTTTATTAAATAAATAAAAAAACACACAAGCATACGCACACACACGCAATAGTTAAATCAACAGAAAACCGTATTTAGTCCTCTTGTTTATGGAAAGTGGTTTTAATGCTATGTATTCAATACGATAAAATATACCGAATATTGTGATATCTATGAAGAAAATGAGCAGTGACATTTATGTAAATAATGTGATTTATTTTGTTTATAACAACGTACCATCTATTTCTATTGGACACAGTCATGCAGTAAACAATGCTCTCCCAACGATGTAGAAGGATTATTTTCTTATGAATAATAAAATAAATATTAAATCCTTCTATTATAGAATGGCGCCTGTTAGCCTTTAATGGGCGTGCACCAAACATTTTCATTTTCATAAATGTTACATTTTGGCACCTGAACTACAAATTTCAAGTACAACATAAGATGGAAAAAATTAATGACGGGAAAGTTAAGCAAACATTTTGTCTGAGATTAAATCACTATTTACTTTTTGATCCAAGTGTAAATGTCATTTTTCTTGCATTCTATGGAAAATAATTTGTTATTGTATGACAGAAAACATTTTATTGAAAACGTTGTAGGGGCTTATAACGATTATCGACATTACACGATAAGAAACCACAAGCTAATCCTCTAGCAAAAACGATTCAACATTGTTCCCCCATTCTATGTCTGTAACAGATAGGATTAAACATGACAACAAAGACCAACTACGAATATCGATTAAAAATATAATTTCAATATTGCAAGATTTGTTTTTATTGATGTGCTTGAATAAATAACTATGATGAATATATTTTATTATACAACACGTGTAACTGGTATTAGAGTACGAATTTCATAAAAAACACCCTATTGCCTTTGCTACAAGACCGATGAACATTTGTATGTATTGAAATATGTAGATAAAAGTCATGTCTCTTTATATAAATTCTTGACAGATAATCAGATAGAGCGGAATTAATTTAATCTTGTCGAGTGTCAAAAATCTGTTACACTGCTGTTTAACAAAATCATTGAATTGTGAGAGATCTTTAATAGACTTGATTGCAACGGAAAGTCAGGGTAATTTTTAGGGTGTACTTTAGTTTGTATGGTTTTCTCGGACTACACCTGAAAAAAAGGCACAAGTTATATGATTTTTTTTTTTTCATTTTTTTTTTTAAAGTTGAATTGCGTGGGAAGGATGTATAAAATTAGGAAAATTAATTTTCATGTTATGAAATTTATTATCTTAATGGACATTTCATCAATTACTTTGTATTTATTTATATTTATAATGTAACGCCTTTGAGAATAAATGAATGTGCTATCGTTAAATCTTCTATTATGGCAAAACGTAACAAATTTCAAACTTCAGAATATTTTAAAGAGATAAAAATTAAATACCAGTTATTTCTGACCATTTTGTATATGGAGGTGACCCTTCTGGTAAAATTTAGGAATTAATTTGACTATATTTTTATCAGCAAGTAAACATTAACAACATACGGTTAACATATATTTTTTGTCTTTTTAACATTCTTTATTGGTCCATTTCTTTTTGAGGTAATGTTTATTTTTCATTGTTTACAATGTATTTTGATAATACTATATATTCTTAGAAAAACTGTTAGAATTTTTACATTTTTACGTTTGAAAACTAATGTTTACCAAAATTGATCCAAATTTCCCCCACTGTTTTCCTTTTCCCTGAGTTCTTTTATTTTAAAATTTTTCCCGAAAAAAAATATAGATGGTTTTAAAATTTGGGTTTTGGGCCCGGGTTGAAAAGATGAAAAGGGGCCCGGGGAAAAATTTAAAGGGGTGGTTAGAAACCCCTTTTTTCAAAAATTTAAAAAAGTAAAGGATTTACAGATAAATGTAAACTTTAAAAAGATAAAAAATGGGGGCATTTTTTATCATAAAAATTCGCGTTTTTGGCAGGGTATTTTTTTATTCAGTGCCCAATGTAATTAAACATTTTTTGGATAAAAGGTTTATGGGGCAATCGTCTGGAAAAGTCCAGATTAACAATTTTTTTTATCCTTTGTAAAAATTATTTCGGGTTTATTAAAGGCAAAAAACCCAAAATCCAGGAGTGTTATATAATTAAAATTAAAAATGTTTAGCTGGGAAAAAATTAATTTTATTAATTGTCTGGCTAAAAAATTTTTATTTTTCTATAGCATTTATATAGTTTTAAATTTTTTTCCACGCAATTTTTTAAAGAAAACCTTTTTGATTTTTTGTATAAAAAATACTAATTTAATGTAAGGGTTTTAGCACAAATACGGGGTTTTTAAATAGAACAAAGATCGGAATCTCTACCCAAAAAACCCCAAAAAAAACTGAAAAAAGTTGCCCTGCTCGGTTTTAATGAGTTCAAAGGACAGTTCAGTGAAATGCAAAAACCATTCACGTCCCGTATTTTAAACCGGGTTTAAACCCGAAAAATTAAAAATTTTATTTCGGCGGTTATTTCTTTCAACACAATTGCAATGTTAAAGTCTACAAAAA